>NC_069500.1:262166134-262296134 GCF_027579735.1 Bombina bombina | reverse complement strand
ATTTTCCTGGTGACAGGCTTCCGAGCCTGTATTAAGGTATCAATGACTGACTCGGAGAAGCCACGCCTTGATAGAATCAAGCGTTCAATCTCCATGCAGTCAGTCTCAGAGAAATTAGATTTGGATGATTGAAAGGACCTTGTATTAGAAGGTCCTGCCTCAGAGGCAGAGTCCATGGTGGAAGAGAGGACATGTCCACTAGGTCTGCATACCAGGTCCTGCGTGGCCACGCAGGCGCTATCAGAATCACTGATGCTCTCTCCTATTTGATTTTGGCAATCATTCGAGGGAGCAGAGGAAACGGTGGAAACACATAGGGCAGGTTGAAGAACCAAGGAGCTGCTAGAGCATCTATCAGCGTTGCTCCCGGGTCCCTGGACCTGGATCCGTAACAAGGAAGCTTGGCGTTCTGGCAAGACGCCATGAGATCCAGTTCTGGTTTGCCCCAACGATGGACCAGTTGAGCAAACACCTCCGGATGGAGTTCCCACTCCCCCGGATGAAAAGTCTGACGACTTAGAAAATCCACTTCCCAGTTCGCTACGCCTGGGATGTGGATCGCTGACAGGTGGCAAGAGTGAGACTCTGCCCAGCGAATTATCTTTGAGACTTCTAACATCGCTAGGGAACTCCTGGTTCCCCCTTGATGGTTGATGTAAGCCACAGTCGTGATGTTGTCCGACTGAAATCTGATGAACCTCAGTGTTGCTAACTGAGGCCAAGCTAGAAGAGCATTGAATATTGCTCTTAACTCCAGAATATTTATTGGGAGGAGTTTCTCCTCCTGAGTCCACGATCCCTGAGCCTTCAGGGAGTTCCAGACTGCGCCCCAACCTAGAAGGCTGGCATCTGTTGTTACAATTGTCCAATCTGGCCTGCGAAAGGTCATACCCTTGGACAGATGGACCCGAGAAAGCCACCAGAGAAGAGAATCTCTGGTTTCTTGATCCAGATTTAGTAGAGGGGACAAATCTGAGTAATCCCCATTCCACTGACTTAGCATGCATAATTGCAGCGGTCTAAGATGCAGGCGCGCAAATGGCACTATGTCCATTGCCGCTACCATTAAGCCGATTACTTCCATGCACTGAGCCACTGACGGGCGTGGAATGGAATGAAGGACACGGCAAGCATTTAGAAGTTTTGATAACCTGGACTCCGTCAGGTAAATTTTCATCTCTACAGAATCTATAAGAGTCCCTAGGAAGGAGACTCTTGTGAGTGGTGATAGAGAACTCTTTTCCACGTTCACTTTCCACCCATGCGACCTCAGAAATGCCAGAACTATCTCTGTATGAGACTTGGCAATTTGAAAGCATGACGCCTGTATCAGGATATCATCTAGATACGGAGCCACCGCTATGCCTCGCGGTCTTAGAACCGCCAGAAGTGAGCCCAGAACCTTTGTAAAAATTCTCGGGGCAGTGGCCAACCCGAAGGGAAGAGCTACAAATTGGTAATGCCTGTCTAGAAAGGCAAACCTTAGGAACCGATGATGATCTTTGTGAATCGGTATGTGAAGGTAGGCATCCTTTAAGTCCACTGTGGTCATGTACTGACCCGCTTGGATCATGGGTAGGATGGTCCGAATAGTTTCCATTTTGAATGATGGAACTCTTAGGAATTTGTTTAAGATCTTTAGATCCAAGATTGGTCTGAAGGTTCCCTCTTTCTTGGGAACCACAAACAGATTTGAATAAAATCCCTGTCCTTGTTCTGTCCGCGGAACTGGATGGATCACTCCCATTACTAGGAGGTCTTGCACACAGCTTAGGAATGCCTCTTTCTTTATCTGGTTTGCTGATAACCTTGAAAGATGAAATCTCCCTTGTGGAAGAGAAGCTTTGAAGTCCAGAAGATATCCCTGAGATATGATCTCCAACGCCCAGGGATCCTAAACATCTCTTGCCCACGCCTGGGCGAAGAGAGAAAGTCTGCCCCCCACTAGATCCGTTTCCGGATAGGGGGCCGTTCCTTCATGCTGTCTTGGGGGCAGCAGCAGGCTTTCTGGCCTGCTTGCCCTTGTTCCAGGACTGGTTAGGTTTCCAGGCCTGTCTGGAATGAGCAACAGTTCCCTCTTGTTTTGAAGCGGAGGAAGTTGATGCTGCTCCTGCCTTGAAATTTCGAAAGGCATGAAAATTAGACTGTTTGGCCTTTGATTTGGCCCTGTCCTGGGGAAGGGTATGACCCTTGACTCCAGTAATGTCAGCAATAATTTCCTTCAAGCCAGGCCCGAATAAGGTCTGCCCCTTGAAAGGAATGTTGAGTAATTTAGACTTTGAAGTCACGTCAGCTGACCAGGATTTAAGCCATAGCGCCCTACGCGCCTGGATGGCGAATCCGGAATTCTTAGCCGTTCGTCAAATGAACAATGGCATCAGAAACAAATGAGTTAGCTAGCTTAAGCGTTCTAAGCTTGTCAATAATTTCATCCAATGGAGCTGTCTGGATGGCCTCTTCCAGGGCCTCAAACCAGAATGCCGCCGCGGAAGTGACAGGCGCAATGCAAGGGGCTGTAAAATAAAACCTTGTTGAATAAACATTTTCTTAAGGTAACCCTCCAATGTTTTATCCATTGGATCTGAAAAAGCACAACTGTCCTCAACCGGGATAGTGGTACGCTTTGCTAAAATAGAAACTGCTCCCTCCACCTTAGGGACCGTCTGCCATAAGTCCCGTGTAGTGGCGTCTATTGGAAATATTTTTCTAAATATAGGAGGTGGGGAAAAGGGCACACCGGGTCTATCCCACTCCTTCCTAATAATTTCTGTAAGCCTTTTAGGTATAGGAAAAACGTCAGTACACACCGGCACCGCATAGTATCTATCCAGCCTACACAATTTCTCTGGAATTGCAACTGTGTTACAGTCATTCAGAGCAGCTAATACCTCCCCAAGCAATACACGGAGGTTCTCAAGCTTAAATTTAAAATTAGAAATCTCTGAATCAGGTTTCCCCGAGTCAGAGATGTCACCCATAGACTGAAGCTCTCCATCCTCATGTTCTGCATACTGTGACGCAGTATCAGGCATGGCTCTAACAGCATTTGCGCGCTCTGTATCTCTCCTAACCCCAGAGCTATCGCGCTTGCCTCTTAATTCAGGCAATCTAGATAATACCTCTGACAGGTTATTATTCATGATTGCAGCCATGTCCTGCAAGGTAATCGCTATGGGCGTCCCTGATGTAATTGGCGCCATATTAGCGTGCGTCCCCTGAGCGGGAGGCGAAGGGTCTGACACATGGGGAGAGTTAGTCGGCATAACTTCCCCCTCGACAGAACCCTCTGGTGATAATTCTTTTATAGATAAAGACTGATCTTTACTGTTTAAGGTGAAATCAATACATTTAGTACACATTCTCCTATGGGGCTCCACCATGGCTTTCAAACATAATGAACAAGTAGGTTCCTCTGTGTCAGACATGTTTAAACAGACTAGCAATGAGACTAGCAAGCTTGGAAAACACTTTAAAACAAGTTTACAAGCAATATAAAAAACGTTACTGCGCCTTTAAGAAACACAAATTTTCCCAAATTTTGAAATAACAGTGAAAAAATGCAGTTACACTAACGAAATTTTTACAGTGTATGTAATAAGTTAGCAGAGCATTGCACCCACTTGCAAATGGATGATTAACCCCTTAATACCAAAAACGGAATAACAAATGACAAAAACGTTTTTTAAACAGTCACAACAACTGCCACGGCTCTACTGTGGCTTTTTACCTCCCTCAATACGACTTTTGAAGCCTTTTGAGCCCTTAAGAGAAGTCCTGGATCATGCAGGAAGAAGCTGGATGTCTGTGTCTGTAATTTTTGCTGTGCAAAAAAACGCCAAAATAGGTCCCTCCCACTCATATTACAACAGTGTGAAGCCTCAGGGAACTGTTTCTAGGCAAAATTCAAGCCAGCCATGTGGAAAAAACTAGGCCCCAATAAGTTTTATCACCAAACATATGTAAAAAACGATTAAACATGCCAGCAAACGTTTTAAAATACACTTTTTTAAGAGTATGTATCTCTAATAATAAGCCTGATACCAGTCGCTATCACTGCATTTAAAGCTTTACTTACATTTACTTACATTACTTCGGTATCAGCAGTATTTTCTAGCAAATTCCATCCCTAGAAAAATATTTTAACTGCACATACCTTATTACAGGAAAACCTGCACGCTATTCCCCCTCTGAAGTTACCTCACTCCTCAAAATATGTGAGAACAGCAAAGGATCTTAGTTACTTCTGCTAAGATCATAGAAAACGCAGGCAGATTCTTCTTCTAAATACTGCCTGAGATAAACAGTACACTCCGGTACCATTTAAAAATAACAAAGTTTTGATTGAAGAAATAAACTAAGTATAAAACACCACAGTCCTCTTACGACCTCCATCTTAGTTGAGAGTTGCAAGAGAATGACTGGATATGGCAGTGAGGGGAGGAGCTATATATATATATATATATATATATATAGCAGATCTGCTGTGGGTGATCCTCTTGCAACTTCCTGTTGGGAAGGAGAATATCCCACAAGTAATGGATGATCCGTGGACTGGATACACTTAACAAGAGAAAAACATATTTATGCAGAACACACCGATCACAATGAAGGTACAATGGGATCGCCCTAAAACAAATGGTCAGTACAGACCAAGTTTCTGGTAACCACCTCTCAGTTTGAGATGCCGGAAGAGCTGATGGGCATAAACATACTTGCATAAGAAGAGCTGTCATAGACGCTCCTTCACAAATAAGCCCCAAGTATAATGAATACTACCCCTCACTGGAAAAAAACATTCCAGAAAAAAATAGCAGCAAACATAAACTAACACAATGTAATTAGCATAGTATAAAAATATAAAAATGATCCCTGCTAGAGATCCAGTCTGTCGAAAAAAGGAAGACTGCCCTTTACCTGAACTAATATTGGATCGGGGTGGTTCCTTCACGCTGACTTAAATCAGAGGAGGTTCTTTTGGATAGCTTCCCTATATTCCAAGGTTGACCTTATCTACAGAAGTCCTGGATTGTTTCGGCTTGGAAAAGGAAAACTTATGTCCCTAGAAGTTACGAAAGGGACAAATATATAGAATTTTAGACAAAAATATGTCAGACATTTCAGAATCCCTTATATGGAAGAGATGATGAAAAAGGCCCAATAGACAAAAAAGGAAAACTTAACAGTAAACCTATAATTGTCGTAAGAGCACCCAAGAAAAATTATACGTCACCTGAGACAAAGAATGTCACAGGCTCTAACTGAACATGAAACAATACATGTTTAAATAACATGATACATTGTATCATGTCCGCTTGCACTTTGATAAACATGCCCCTCTGAGTATGTTTTGGTGTGTGTATACATGTTTTCCTCTTGGGTGGAGGCCTGGCCGGTTACCAAGGCAACGGCAGGTGTGACAGACAAAAACCTGATCACTGAAATTGTGTGCAGATATGGTCTACCTGAAACAGTAGAATCTGATTGAGGGACTCATTTTACTGGGCAAGTGTTTGCAGAAATGATGAAAGGGTTGCAGATTAACCAGCATACAATTATCTGGGAAATTATCTGGGAAAGTAGAGAGAGCAAATGGTGTTTTAAAAAATAAAATAGCCAAGATCTGTGAGCAGACAAAACTTACTTGGGTACAAGCCCTACCTTTAGCCCTCTTTGCAGTAAGACACACCCCAAAGGGAAAACATGGCCTTTCACCATTTGAGATTTTGTTTGGTAGACCACCACTAACAGGCCTTTTCTTTCCACAAGAATTACATGAGAAGTATGCTTCTCTAACTGATTATGTTGTCCAGCTGAATGAGCAACTGACTAATTTGCATGGAAAAGTTTTCTCTTCATTACCAGATCCAGAAGAAATAACTGGAACTCACCACCTGCACCCTGGAGACTGGGTAATGATAAGATACGTGAGGAGACACCTAGAGCCCCGATTTGACGGCCCATACCAGGTGTTACTGACCACACCCACCTTAGTCAAAGTGGAAGGGAAACTAAACTGGATATACACCTCCCACTGTAAGAGGGTGGACTTCCAGGTCGGTGATAAGAACCTGTGTCAAAAGGGTGACGCCATTGGGGACGAAGAGGGCTAAACTATGAAAATGCATATACTGTCCTGCTTTTCTCTTTGTCCTTTTCTTTGTGTTTTATACCTCTATGCACCAGTGAAGGGCGACAAACGGACAAATTCCATCTGGCTTTTACATCAACAGACCGCCAAGCAGCTGAATGCCACAGACAGCTAAATATGCTCTCATGTTCCTGCCAATCATAAAGGAATCAATTTAATAGGTGTACCAATATCAATGAATGATTTAAAGCTATGATTAGGGCTGCAACTAATGATTATTTTCATAATCGATTAATCGGCCGATTATTTTTAATAAATGATTTTTTTTCCTATATTTAAAATAAAATCCACATACTGAGTGTTATAAATATAAACTTCGGACTAAAACTTTACATTAAAACAACTGTTGGTCCAATTTTTTAAGCAGAACAAATTTTTATAATTAAGCAAAACAAAACCACAAACTGTTTGAAAAGAGGTAGAATTAGTCATAGCTAGGCTATCACTGTTTATAACATTCTGTTATTCATTCTTCCAGAAACTTTGCACTGAAATGGAAAAATGTCAACATGACCACATGCTCATGACCACAAGCTGAGGTTTGCTCTCTTTTTGACTGCAGCAGAGAAGTGGCACTCAGATGGTGTTGAGGTGTCTGAGATGCATAAATAGGGTTTTGCCAATTTTACCAAGGTGTGCTATTTATCTTTGTTAGTTCTCCACCAAAGCAAGGGAACTCTCAACAAAGTAAGCCTAGACTTGATTTTAAAATAAAAATATCTTGAATATCTATATGCAGTGGTGAATAACCATCTATAATCTTAGGGGGAGAAATATCTAGCCCACTCTTAAAATAACAGATATATACTTACAGAGGTTGAATTTGGTACATATTCCAATTAATTAAAAATAGGAAGAACAATAAAAAAGGCAAAAGGGCTAAAGACTATATATCAGTAAAAGGACACAGCCTTACACATTTATCTATAGAGTACAAATATCAACAATAGCAAGCGATGCGCTAAAAACTGTGCAAACAGGTAATAGTGACATCAATTCATTTAACAAATGCCATCAATCTAGGGCTAGGTGTAAATAACAAACTCGGCACTATATCATGCAAAGCACAGTCCCAAATCCCCTGATTTTATATAAACATTCCAAATTATGACTCCTATTTTATTTATGGGTTGCGCATAAGATAGGAGTAGTTGTAAACTTAAAAATAAACTTATAGTGTCCTAAAAAGGTGAAAAGTAAACGTCTGTAGATGTCCTTTAGGCTAAGGCCATAACCATAAAACACAATACCATGTGCAGGAGCTCATCAGAGTGAAGCAGCTGGTGCTGTGCACAACTAATTGCAAACCAACTAATCGATTATGAGATTCGTAGACAACTATTTTCATAATCGATTATTATCGATTATGCAGATTAGTTGTTGCAGCTCTAGCTATGATGTTCAAATATATATAAATCACTCTGTTCATAATGCTCTCTCAGATCAAGATACATACTTAGAACTTTCTGGTATATTCTCTGCACCTACAATATGTCTAGGGCCAATG
The DNA here is from genome assembly GCF_027579735.1 of Bombina bombina. Lineage (NCBI taxonomy): Eukaryota > Metazoa > Chordata > Amphibia > Anura > Bombinatoridae > Bombina > Bombina bombina. The sequence continues at coordinate 262,288,479 of NC_069500.1, read as the reverse complement.
TTTGTCAATCATATAAAGGGTCGCATAGACAGTTTGCCCAAGGTATACGTAGGGGAAACAGTTTGCAGAAATGCTACCTTAATAATACTGAATATAGAAGCTTCAAAATAACAACTGCACTGCAATGTCATACTCCACATAGTGGCATACTGCACCAATAAAACGTACACAATAACATTTGAAGAATACAAAAAAAAAAATGTTATCCTCATACTTCAAGAAGCTCATGATAAAGTGTGGAACAAGTACAACACAGTCTTTCTGTGCGGCTCTGGACATAGCCTTGCGTCATTTCTCACTGCTGTGAATACAGACTGTCAATAAGAGGCAACAGACATATTAACCCCTAAAAAAATGCATAATAGAGCATATCCCATAAAAGACTTTATATAAAACAGAATTTATGTTTACCTGATAAATTACTTTCTCCAACGGTGTGTCCGGTCCACGGCGTCATCCTTACTTGTGGGATATTCTCTTCCCCAACAGGAAATGGCAAAGAGCCCAGCAAAGCTGGTCACATGATCCCTCCTAGGCTCCGCCTACCCCAGTCATTCGACCGACGTTAAGGAGGAATATTTGCATAGGAGAAACCATATGATACCGTGGTGACTGTAGTTAAAGAAAATAAATTATCAGACCTGATTAAAAAACCAGGGCGGGCCGTGGACCGGACCCACCGTTGGAGAAAGTAATTTATCAGGTAAACATAAATTCTGTTTTCTCCAACATAGGTGTGTCCGGTCCACGGCGTCATCCTTACTTGTGGGAACCAATACCAAAGCTTTAGGACACGGATGATGGGAGGGAGCAAATCAGGTCACCTAGATGGAAGGCACCACGGCTTGCAAAACCTTTCCCCCAAAAATAGCCTCAGAAGAAGCAAAAGTATCAAACTTGTAAAATTTGGTAAAAGTGTGCAGTGAAGACCAAGTCGCTGCCCTACATATCTGATCAACAGAAGCCTCGTTCTTGAAGGCCCATGTGGAAGCCACAGCCCTAGTGGAATGAGCTGTGATTCTTTCGGAAGGCTGCCGTCCGGCAGTCTCGTAAGCCAATCTGATGATGCTTTTAATCCAAAAAGAGAGAGAGGTAGAAGTTGCTTTTTGACCTCTCCTTTTACCGGAATAAACAACAAACAAGGAAGATGTTTGTCTAAAATCCTTTGTAGCGTCTAAATAGAATTTTAGAGCGCGAACAACATCCAAATTGTGTAACAAACGTTCCTTCTTTGAAACTGGTTTCGGACACAGAGAAGGTACGATAATCTCCTGGTTAATGTTTTTGTTAGAAACAACTTTTGGAAGAAAACCAGGTTTAGTACGTAAAACCACCTTATCTGCATGGAACACCAGATAAGGAGGAGAACACTGCAGAGCAGATAATTCTGAAACTCTTCTAGCAGAAGAAATTGCAACCAAAAACAAAACTTTCCAAGATAATAACTTAATATCAACGGAATGTAAGGGTTCAAACGGAACCCCCTGAAGAACTGAAAGAACTAAGTTGAGACTCCAAGGAGGAGTCAAAGGTTTGTAAACAGGCTTGATTCTAACCAGAGCCTGAACAAAGGCTTGAACATCTGGCACAGCTGCCAGCTTTTTGTGAAGTAACACAGACAAGGCAGAAATCTGTCCCTTCAGGGAACTTGCAGATAATCCTTTTTCCAATCCTTCTTGAAGGAAGGATAGAATCTTAGGAATCTTAACCTTGTCCCAAGGGAATCCTTTAGATTCACACCAACAGATATATTTTTTCCAAATTTTGTGGTAAATCTTTCTAGTTACAGGCTTTCTGGCCTGAACAAGAGTATCGATAACAGAATCTGAGAACCCTCGCTTCGATAAGATCAAGCGTTCAATCTCCAAGCAGTCAGCTGGAGTGAGACCAGATTCGGATGTTCGAACGGACCTTGAACAAGAAGGTCTCGTCTCAAAGGTAGCTTCCATGGTGGAGCCGATGACATATTCACCAGATCTGCATACCAAGTCCTGCGTGGCCACGCAGGAGCTATCAAGATCACCGACGCCCTCTCCTGATTGATCCTGGCTACCAGCCTGGGGATGAGAGGAAACGGCGGGAACACATAAGCTAGTTTGAAGGTCCAAGGTGCTACTAGTGCATCCACTAGAGCCGCCTTGGGATCCCTGGATCTGGACCCGTAGCCAGGAACTTTGAAGTTCTGACGAGAGGCCATCAGATCCATGTCTGGAATGCCCCACAGTTGAGTGATTTGGGCAAAGATTTCCGGATGGAGTTCCCACTCCCCCGGATGCAATGTCTGACGACTCAGAAAATCCGCTTCCCAATTTTCCACTCCTGGGATGTGGATTGCAGACAGGTGGCAGGAGTGAGACTCCGCCCATTGAATGATTTTGGTCACTTCTTCCATCGCCAGGGAACTCCTTGTTCCCCCCTGATGGTTGATGTACGCAACAGTTGTCATGTTGTCTGATTGAAACCGTATGAACCTGGCCCTCGCTAGCTGAGGCCAAGCCTTGAGAGCATTGAATATCGCTCTCAGTTCCAGAATATTTATCGGTAGAAGAGATTCTTCCCGAGACCAAAGACCCTGAGCTTTCAGGGATCCCCAGACCGCGCCCCAGCCCATCAGACTGGCGTCGGTCGTGACAATGACCCACTCTGGTCTGCGGAAGGTCATCCCTTGTGACAGATTGTCCAGGGACAGCCACCAACGGAGTGAGTCTCTGGTCCTCTGATTTACTTGTATCCTCGGAGACAAGTCTGTATAGTCCCCATTCCACTGACTGAGCATGCACAGTTGTAATGGTCTTAGATGAATGCGCGCAAAAAGGAACTATGTCCATTGCCGCTACCATCAAACCTATCACTTCCATGCACAGCGCTATGGAAGGAAGAGGAACGGAATGAAGTATCCGACAAGAGTCTAGAAGTCTTGTTTTTCTGGCCTCTGTCAGAAAAATCCTCATTTCTAAGGAGTCTATTATTGTTCCCAAGAAGGGAACCCTTGTTGACGGAGATAGAGAACTCTTTTCCACGTTCACTTTCCATCCGTGAGATCTGAGAAAGGCCAGGACGATGTCCGTGTGAGCCTTTGCTTGAGGAAGGGACGACGCTTGAATCAGAATGTCGTCCAAGTAAGGTACTACAGCAATGCCCCTTGGTCTTAGCACAGCTAGAAGGGACCCTAGTACCTTTGTGAAAATCCTTGGAGCAGTGGCTAATCCGAAAGGAAGCGCCACGAACTGGTAATGCTTGTCCAGGAATGCGAACCTTAGGAACCGATGATGTTCCTTGTGGATAGGAATATGTAGATACGCATCCTTTAAATCCACCGTGGTCATGAATTGACCTTCCTGGATGGAAGGAAGAATTGTTCGAATGGTTTCCATCTTGAACGATGGGACCTTGAGAAACTTGTTTAAGATCTTGAGATCTAAGATTGGTCTGAACGTTCCCTCTTTTTTGGGAACTATGAACAGATTGGAGTAGAACCCCATCCCTTGTTCTCCTAATGGAACAGGATGAATCACTCCCATTGTTAACAGGTCTTCTACACAATGTAAGAATGCCTGTCTTTTTATGTGGTCTGAAGACAACTGAGACCTGTGGAACCTCCCCCTTGGGGGAAGCCCCTTGAATTCCAGAAGATAACCTTGGGAGACTATTTCTAGCGTCCAAGGATCCAGAACATCTCTTGCCCAAGCCTGAGCGAAGAGAGAGAGTCTGCCCCCCACCAGATCCGGTCCCGGATCGGGGGCCAACATTTCATGCTGTCTTGGTAGCAGTGGCAGGTTTCTTGGCCTGCTTTCCCTTGTTCCAGCCTTGCATTGGTCTCCAAGCTTGCTTGGCTTGAGAAGTATTACCCTCTTGCTTAGAGGACGTAGCACTTTGGGCTGGTCCGTTTCTACGAAAGGGACGAAAATTAGGTTTATTTTTGGCCTTGAAAGGCCGATCCTGAGGAAGGGCATGGCCCTTACCCCCAGTGATATCAGAGATAATCTCTTTCAAGTCAGGGCCAAACAGCGTTTTCCCCTTGAAAGGAATGTTAAGTAGCTTGTTCTTGGAAGACGCATCAGCTGACCAAGATTTCAACCAAAGCGCTCTGCGCGCCACAATAGCAAACCCAGAATTCTTAGCCGCTAACCTAGCCAATTGCAAAGTGGCGTCTAGGGTGAAAGAATTAGCCAATTTGAGAGCATTGATTCTGTCCATAATCTCCTCATAAGGAGGAGAATCACTATCGACCGCCTTTACCAGCTCATCGAACCAGAAACATGCGGCTGTAGCGACAGGGACAATGCATGAAATTGGTTGTAGAAGGTAACCCTGCTGAACAAACATCTTTTTAAGTAAACCTTCTAATTTTTTATCCATAGGATCTTTGAAAGCACAACTATCTTCTATGGGTATAGTGGTGCGTTTGTTTAAAGTGGAAACCGCTCCCTCGACCTTGGGGACTGTCTGCCATAAGTCCTTTCTGGGGTCGACCATAGGAAACAATTTTTTAAATATGGGGGGAGGGACGAAAGGAATACCGCCACCCGCTTGGGTATAGGAAAAGCTTCTGGGAGCCCCGGGACCTCTAGGAACTTGTCTATTTTACATAGCTTCTCTGGGATGACCAAATTGTCACAATCATCCAGAGTGGATAATACCTCCTTAAGCAGAGCGCGGAGATGTTCCAACTTAAATTTAAACGTAATCACATCAGGTTCAGCTTGTTGAGAAATGTTCCCTGAATCTGTAATTTCTCCCTCAGACAAAACCTCCCTGGCCCCCTCAGACTGGTTTAGGGGCCCTTCAGAACCATTATTATCAGCGTCGTCATGCTCTTCAGTATCTAAAACAGAGCAGTCGCGCTTACGCTGATAAGTGTGCATTTTGGCTAAAATGTTTTTGACAGAATTATCCATTACAGCCGTTAATTGTTGCATAGTAAGGAGTATTGGCGCGCTAGATGTACTAGGGGCCTCCTGAGTGGGCAAGACTCGTGTAGACGAAGGAGGGAATGATGCAGTACCATGCTTACTCCCCTCACTTGAGGAATCATCTTGGGCATCATTGTCATTGTCACATAAATCACATTTATTTAAATGAGAAGGAACTCTGGCTTCCCCACATTCAGAACACAGTCTATCTGGTAGTTCAGACATGTTAAACAGGCATAAACTTGATAACAAAGTACAAAAAACGTTTTAAAATAAAACCATTACTGTCACTTTAAATTTTAAACTGAACACACTTTATTACTGCAATTGCGAAAAAATATGAAGGAATTGTTCAAAATTCACCAAAATTTCACCACAGTGTCTTAAAGCCTTAAAAGTATTGCACACCAAATTTGGAAGCTTTAACCCTTAAAATAACGGAACCGGAGCCGTTTTTAACTTTAACCCCTTTACAGTCCCTGGTATCTGCTTTGCTGAGACCCAACCAAGCCCAAAGGGGAATACGATACCAAATGACGCCTTCAGAAAGTCTTTTCTATGTATCAGAGCTCCTCACACATGCGACTGCATGTCATGCCTCTCAAAAACAAGTGCGCAACACCGGCGCGAAAATGAGGCTCTGCCTATGATTTGGGAAAGCCCCTAAAGAATAAGGTGTCTAAAATAGTGCCTGCCGATAAAATCTTATCAAAATAACCAGAATAAATGATTCCTCAAGGCTAAATATGTGTTAATAATGAATCGATTTAGCCCAGAAAAAGTCTACAGTCTTAATAAGCCCTTGTGAAGCCCTTATTTACTATCTTAATAAACATGGCTTACCGGATCCCATAGGGAAAATGACAGCTTCCAGCATTACATCGTCTTGTTAGAATGTGTCATACCTCAAGCAGCAAGAGACTGCTCACTGTTCCCCCAACTGAAGTTAATTCCTCTCAACAGTCCTGTGTGGAACAGCCATGGATTTTAGTAACGGTTGCTAAAATCATTTTCCTCATACAAACAGAAATCTTCATCTCTTTTCTGTTTCTGAGTAAATAGTACATACCAGCACTATTTTAAAATAACAAACTCTTGATTGAATAATAAAAACTACAGTTAAACACTAAAAAACTCTAAGCCATCTCCGTGGAGATGTTGCCTGTACAACGGCAAAGAGAATGACTGGGGTAGGCGGAGCCTAGGAGGGATCATGTGACCAGCTTTGCTGGGCTCTTTGCCATTTCCTGTTGGGGAAGAGAATATCCCACAAGTAAGGATGACGCCGTGGACCGGACACACCTATGTTGGAGAAAAGTCTGCACTGTGCAAAAATATGTCGCTATAGTGAAAGGTCTGTCTCCCAATAAAAATGTAAATACACAATTTACACCCAAGCGCAATTTACACACACATACCCTCTGGTGTGCGGCAGGAAACAAGTCCTTGGCGCACAAGTACCGCCATGAGGAAAAATACTCTATCAAAGTATTCCAATCCCTTTAACAGCAGCATTCTCAGTTACTAAATGGACATAAACTGAGAAGGCAAACAAAAACAAGAGACCTCTAATGTATAAATGGCAGTACGCCGTGATAAGCCCCACTGGTCAGCCTTTAACTGAAGTGGCTGCTATGTAAAGCTTGAGCCGCAAATTGCTTGCAGGGAAAAGTACCCATAAAAGGATTAAAAATCTTCAGACATAATATTCGCACTTCCTCCCGTGACAGAGGCAAAGAGAATGACTGGGGGGTGATGTGTAAGGGAAGTGACACTTAACAGCTTTGCTGGGGTGCTCTTTGCCTCCTCATGCTGGCAAGGAGTTGAATTCCCACTAGAAATTGGAATGACGTTGTTGACTCTCCATGCCATAGGAAAGAAAATACTATTAGAAATAAGAATAGAAAAAAAAACTGCTAATTTTCAAATTTCTAACTAGGAAAGCTACATTTAATTTGATTTCTTTCAAAAAACTTTTGCTCTGTGCTTTTTAGTAACTACCCTTGCTAACTATGGTGTTGTTAACAATCTATTGTTTGGTAAATATCATCAGAATAAAAGCACATCAATATTGGCCTGATCACAAACATACATTTATTTTATTGGCAAAACAATTCGGGATTCTCATCACTCTAAATCCATACTGACAATACTGGATGAACGCCCACGCTCACCATCTACTGAAAACATCGACATTATTGAGATCAACCTCTATATGTTTAAAGTCTGCAACTAAAAACAGAGCGAAAATCTCACTTAGGAGACTCAAAATGTTGTAGCAACTGAGCAGGACACAGTTAGTTATTGACAGCTACTTATATATGATCCTTGTGTCCTGCTAAGTAGCTTCAATCTGTTGTGGCTCCTGAGCAGGATTAACTATATGTGTTTAACAGCAATGCTCTTCCTGAACACATCTTATGAGCCAATGGCAACAGATTAGTTTCCCGTAGTGTATTGCTGCTTCTGTATGTATGCTATTAAACAAAAGGATAAAAAGAGAATGAAGTACATTTATAATGAAAGTAAATTAAAATGTTTCTGAAAATGGCTATCTGAATCATAAAAGTTTAATTTTGACATTCATGACCCTTTAACAACTAGTATAATAATACTTTCAAATAATTCCTCTCACTACTTTTTCTTTTTTGTCAATTTAGACAGCATGTTAACTTCTTGGTTTTAATATTAGGTTATATGAATTATTATAATGTTATATCAACCTGTAAATAAACATAACCAAATGTATACTTCTCAATAAATTAGTTCAGACTCTTTGAATAACAATAACAGTATTGGGTTGGCACATGACCTCTGACTTCTAGAAATGCTTACCATAGGCCTGCAGGTAAATTAGCTCAGATAGAGCTAACATATAGAAACAACATATTTGGAGAAAAGGATTTAACCCCCACATATGCTCAGAGGAATATACACAAAATGTTTGTGGCAAGCAGGTCCATCCTTAATTGAATAACGCTCTCAAAGAAAGACTGAAGCAGTGTTAACAATGGACTGCAAAAAGATATAGGAAAGAAAGAAACATCTGCCTGTGCCAGAGGTCTGAATTCCACAGTGGTTTGCTGCAAATCTTTGAAAGCTGTGACATCAAGTCTGTATAGTGGAGTCTCTTATTTATTATGATGAGTTATACACTATTAATATTCTAACTAACTAACCTCCCAATGGAATAAATTAAGAGGAGTTAAGAAAATTGCCTTAAAAGGGGCAGGAAACCCCCAAATTTTCTTTCATGATTTGGAATACAATTTCAAACAACTTTCCAATTTACTTCTGTTATCACATATGCTTCATTCTCTTGTTATCCTTTGCTGAAGGAACAGCATTACACTACTGGCAGGTAAATGAACTAATCTAGCTAGCCAATCACAAGCCACAAATGTGTGCACCCATTAGCAGTTAGCTCCCACTAGTGAAGGATACGTGCGTATTCGTTTTCATCAGGGGATACCAAGAGAACAAAACACATTTGAAAATAGAAGTAAATTTAAAAGAGTCTGAAAATGACATGCTCTTTCTGAATAATGCAAGTTTAATTCTGACTTTCCTAACCCTTTAACCCCTTGCGCCATTCGGATGTAGATCTATGTCATGCGGTACATAGCCCATCATACCACATATAATGTAGATGTACATCAGACATGCTGGTAGCCCAAGCAGTCTCAGTTCTCAACCGATACATGTTGCTTGTGGGCTTCAGGCATCTGCCTTCATATGCCTTCATATGAGCACGATCGGTGCGCCGTTACTATTTTAAGGCAGACTGACAGATCGTTACAGACAGTGACAAGGTCTGTGTCACTGTCTGTAACAATCTCCATTGGTGCTGGCGGGAAGTGTGGGAGGGAAGGCAGGAATCGGGTGGGTGGCCCAGCGGCGGAGGGGCCCTACACTGCAGAAACATTTTTGAAGAGAGAGGGCGGGAGGGGTTGCTACACTATGAAAAAGGGGGTTATAAGAGAGGGTGAGACTCTACACTACAGAAATTAAAAAGAAGTCAATAATAAAATATCTATTAACTAGATACTGGCAGACAACTTCCAGTACCTAAGATGGTGGAGATCTGTGGGAAGGGGGAGGGATCAACACGTAATTAAATAAAAAAAAAAATAAGTAAAATTAATTTTTTTAAAAATTCCCTTAAACTTCATACTGGCAGACTGACTGTCAGTACCTAAGATGGAGGTGAGGAATTTGGGTGCGGGGGTTTAGCTGTTTGGGAGGGATCAGGGAGGTTTTAGGTAAGAGGGTTATCTCTACATTGCAATACTATTACCGTTACCAGCTAACATATTAAGACTGTCTGCCAGTACCTAAGATGGTCGTGACTAGAATAGGGGGAGAAGGAGGAGGGAAGAAAGCTGTTTGGGAGGGATAAGGTAGAGATCAGGGGTGGGAGGGTAATATTAACCTTACAAGTCAACTTATTAATCTCTTCACTCCAGTGAATTTCTGAAATTTTTACGCCCACTGGTATTACGAGTCTTGAAGGTTTAGGGTCACCGCACACTTTTTTGGCCTTACCTGGGAGGCCAAAAAGTGAGTGGTACACCCTACCCCGTCAAGAGTCCTAACGCATTTTAAAGTCAGTAGTTAAGAGTTTTATGGTACAACGCCGAAACATAAAACTCACAACTAAAGTGCTAAAAAGTACACTAACACCCATAAACTACCTATTAACCCCTAAACCGAGGCCCCCCTGCATTGCAAACACTATAATAAAATTATTAACCCCTAATCTGCCGCTCCGTACATCGCTGCAACTATAACATATTAACCCCTAAACCGCCGCACTCCAGCCTCGCAAACATTAGTTAATTATTAACCCCTAATCTGCCGTCCCTAACATCACCACCACCTATCTACATTTATTAACCCCTAATCTGCCTCTCCCAACGTCGCCGCCACTATACTAAATGTATTAACCCCTAAACCTAAGTCTAATCCTAACCCTAACACCCTCTAACAAATATAATTAAAATAAATCTAAATAAAAATTTATATAATTAGCTAAATAATTCCTATTTAAAACTAAATACTTACTTATAAAATAAACCTTAATCTAGCTACAATATAACTAATAGTTACATTGTATCTAGCTTAGGATTTATTTTTATTTTACAGGCAAGTTTGTATTTATTTTAACTAGGTAGAATAGCTACTAAATAGTTATTAACTATTTAATAACTACCTAGCTAAAATAAATACAAAAGTACCTGTAAAATAAAACCTAACCTAAGTTAAAATAACACCTAACACTACAGTATAATTAAATAAATTAACAACAATTAAATAAATTAAATTAGCTAAAGCCAATAGGATTTTTTCTATCTCAAATCCGATTGGCTGATAGAATTCTATCAGCCAATCGGAATCTAAGGGACGCCATCTTGGATGACGTCACTTAAAGGAACCATCATTCAGTAAGAAGCCGTCGTTGCAATGTACTTTTGTATTTATTTTAGCTATGTAGTTATTAAATATTTAATAACTATTTAATAACTATTATACCTAGTTAAAATAAATACAAACTTGCCTGTAAAATAAAAATAAACCCTAAGCTAGATACAATGTAACTATTAGTTATATTGTAGCTAGCTTAGGGTTTATTTTATTAGTAAGTATTTAGTTTTAAATAGAAATTATTTAGGTAATAATATTTTTTATTTAGATTTATTGTAATTATATTTAAGTTAGGGGGTGTTAGATGTTGGGGGCAGCAGACTGGGGGTTCATAAGTATAATGTAGGTGGCGGCGGTGTCCGGAGTGGCAGATTAGGGGTTAATAAATATAATGCAGGTGTCGGCGATATCGTGGGCAACAGATTAGGGGTTAATAAGTGTAAAATTAGGGGTGCTTAGACTCGGGGTTCATGTTAGGGTGTTAGGTGTAAACATAAATTTTATTTCCCCATAGGAATCAATTGGGCTGCGTTACTGAGTTTTACGCTGCTTTTTTGCAGGTGTTAGACTTTTTTTCAGCCGGCTCTCCCCGTTGATCCCTATGGGGAAATCGTGCACAAGCACATACGACCAGCTCACCGCTGACTTAAGCAGCGCTGGTATTGAAGTGCGGTAAGGAGCTCAATTTTGTTCAACGCTCACTTCTTACCTTTTAACGTCGGGTATATATATAAAGCTTTCATAGCTAAATCAAAAAAACAAAAGGCTCCATTTCTGTTTAAACTGATTGATAGTTTTTCTATGAAATTCCTGGTAGCGAAGGGGGTTTAAGACACTTTGGTTTCCGAGGATTCTTTTTGAATATTTGCCCAAATTAAATCCAAAAGAAAAATGTTAAGATTGAAACCAAGATAAAATTCCTGAGCCTAAAAGTTTGTCATAACATCAAGATGAAAATCTCTCATTGGAAAACAGAGCCACATGATCTAAGATAACTAATGGGTAAACACAAATGAACACTATATTGAAGAAAATGTTTCATTGAGATTCTGGTCTTTACGCCATTTGTCATAGATTCTCCAAACTGTATAATATAGTGTAGTGGTTACATGTTTCAAAGCCATTAGAGAAGATTCAGAAACCAAACCATCAGTTCTAGCACTTTTAGGGGTAATTTAAAGGGATGTGAAATTCAAACTTAAAGGGGCATGAAAACCTACATTTTTCCTTTTGTGTTTCAGATAGAACATACAATTTTCTAATTTACTTACGTTATCAAATGTGCTTCATTCTCTTGGTATCCTTTTTTTATGAAGCAGCAATGAACTACTGGGAGCTAGCTGAACACATTGGGTGAGTCAATAACATGAGGTATATATGTGCAGCTACCATTTAGCAGCTTTTGAGCCTACCTAGGTATCCTTTTCAACAAAAATTACAGGGAGAACAAAACAAATTAGATAATACAAGTAAATTGTGAAGTTTTTTGAAATCACATGTTCTATCTGAATAATGGCTAAAATATAGAGGTAAAGTAAACTGTGTAAAGCACTTCCCTTAATAGAGATTGTGTCTCTGCGAATAGAGCTGAATATCCCTCTTTCCTTCTCCGACCAAATGAATCTTCTTTAACCTCCAAAAGAAAGTAGCCCAAAATAGTGCAGTAACCTCACACACAGAAGTTACACCAAATGGATGATACTCAAAAGATTTCAAGTGAAGGTCAGCTTTTAATTATTAGAATCATCAGCAGGACATCGATGAGATCTTCATAAACGTTTATTTTAAACAAGATTTTTAAAAAGTTCTACGCGTTTCAGCAAATAAAATTGCCTTTTTTCAAGAGCAAATCAATAGTATGCAAAAATAGCCAAACTGCTAGGATATTCCATTCTGTCCTAACTGTACTAAAGCCCAGCGCAGTTAGTAAGACATGGAACGTCGGAAAAGGGTTAAAACGGTGTGCTCTATCTGAATCATGAGCATTTCATTTGGAGTTTTATGTCCCTTTAAAGTATAGGCATGAACCTTACAATGCAATTGTGGAATCACAAATAGTTTAGCTTTTCTAAAATACTTTGTTTTGATTTCCAACGTAATAGGGCCTTTTTGTCTGTATAATAAAAAGGAAGGGCTGTATCATTTGAAGCATTAAAGTCTATCAAAACTTTAGGCAGAAGTTCAGGAACTGTCAACACACCCGACTTATATTATGTAGCACAAAACATGCAGATAGGAATGAGGTTCAGAAACTCGTCTATCAGAAGAAACAGACACAAAAAACAGCTTTAAGTGTAACCGACTATAAGTTGTTTTTTTGTTTTTTATATAAGGTACTTCTTAAAAAGCAACAAATACCAAAATGTGTTCCAAGACCATGCTGAAAACCTTTATGTAGAACTCCAGAAGATTTATGCTTATGTATAATGTGATTAGGCTTCCTAAATTCTTCAATAAGATGAAGAAACTGATGACTTTTTTGCCTGAAGCAAGGTTTTAAGTAAAATTTAAATAATCTTGACTATTTAACATTTAGGACACAAACTTCAGTTTCTGTTTACTGGGATGAAACAAAGGACCTCGATGTAGAACCCCTGAAAACCCTGGGATTATATATGGTGGTTTTATTGCCAGTTTCCTGAGTAATGGATGCCAAAGCCTTCTCAGTCAAAGACAAAAAAAATAAATTAATGACACCTTTCTTCTGAATCGGCAATGCTGCTGTGGTAAGTGTGGAATTGGAGAAAAATATATAGCAGTCTGAAGTCCAACAAAATGACTGAAGTACAGGGTCTGAGAGAATGTAAAGCAACGGAAGAACTTTATGAAGGTTGCTGTATGCAATAAATTCTGTTTACGGATATCCCCACATCTCTGTTATACTATTAAAAACTTATTTGTGAAGCTCCCATTTTGTCTGGTAGTTTAGATTTCCTGCAGGTATGTACATTGACACTGCTATGGCTAATTTACAGACTCAGAATGCTTGAAAGTGTTGACTATCTTATATTTTTATTGAGAGTTAAAATCAAAGCAATACAGACACAAAACACAATACATTAAATACACAAATCACATTGCCTGTGCAGTACTGAGAAAACAAAGAAAGAAAAAAACAGAATTTATGTTTACCTGATAAATTACTTTCTCCAACGGTGTGTCCGGTCCACGGCGTCATCCTTACTTGTGGGATATTCCCCTCCCCAACAGGAAATGGCAAAGAGCCCAGCAAAGCTGGTCACATGATCCCTCCTAGGCTCCGCCTACCCCAGTCATTCGACCGACGTTAAGGAGGAATATTTGCATAGGAGAAACCATATGATACCGTGGTGACTGTAGTTAAAGAAAATAAATTATCAGACCTGATTAAAAAAAAACCAGGGCGGGCCGTGGACCGGACACACCGTTGGAGAAAGTAATTTATCAGGTAAACATAAATTCTGTTTTCTCCAACATAGGTGTGTCCGGTCCACGGCGTCATCCTTACTTGTGGGAACCAATACCAAAGCTTTAGGACACGGATGAAGGGAGGGAGCAAATCAGGTCACCTAAATGGAAGGCACCACGGCTTGCAAAACCTTTCTCCCAAAAATAGCCTCAGAAGAAGCAAAAGTATCAAACTTGTAAAATTTGGTAAAAGTGTGCAGTGAAGACCAAGTCGCTGCCCTACATATCTGATCAACAGAAGCCTCGTTCTTGAAGGCCCATGTGGAAGCCACAGCCCTAGTGGAATGAGCCGTGATTCTTTCGGGAGGCTGCCGTCCGGCAGTCTCGTAAGCCAATCTGATGATGCTTTTAATCCAAAAGGAGAGAGAGGTAGAAGTTGCTTTTTGACCTCTCCTTTTACCGGAATAAACAACAAACAAGGAAGATGTTTGTCTAAAATCCTTTGTAGCATCTAAATAGAATTTTAGAGCGCGAACAACATCCAAATTGTGCAACAAACGTTCCTTCTTTGAAACTGGTTTCGGACACAGAGAAGGTACGATAATCTCCTGGTTAATGTTTTTGTTAGAAACAACTTTTGGAAGAAAACCAGGTTTAGTACGTAAAACCACCTTATCTGCATGGAACACCAGATAAGGAGGAGAACACTGCAGAGCAGATAATTCTGAAACTCTTCTAGCAGAAGAAATTGCAACTAAAAACAAAACTTTCCAAGATAATAACTTAATATCAACGGAATGTAAGGGTTCAAACGGAACCCCCTGAAGAACTGAAAGAACTAAGTTGAGACTCCAAGGAGGAGTCAAAGGTTTGTAAACAGGCTTAATTCTAACCAGAGCCTGAACAAAGGCTTGAACATCTGGCACAGCTGCCAGCTTTTTGTGAAGTAACAGTTGTCATGTTGTCTGATTGAAACCGTATGAACTTGGCCCTCGCTAGCTGAGGCCAAGCCTTGAGAGCATTGAATATCGCTCTCAGTTCCAGAATATTTATCGGTAGAAGAGATTCTTCCCGAGACCAAAGACCCTGAGCTTTCAGGGATCCCCAGACCGCGCCCCAGCCCGTCAGACTGGCGTCGGTCGTAACGATGACCCACTCCGGTCTGCGGAATGTCATCCCTTGTGACAGGTTGTCCAGGGACAGCCACCAACGGAGTGAGTCTCTGGTCCTCTGATTTACTTGTATCTTCAGAGACAAGTCTGTATAGTCCCCATTCCACTGACTGAGCATGCACAGTTGTAATGGTCTTAGATGAATGCGCGCAAAAGGAACTATGTCCATTGCCGCTACCATCAAACCGATCACTTCCATGCACTGCGCTATGGAAGGAAGAGGAACGGAATGAAGTATTTGACAAGAGTTTAGAAGTTTTGTTTTTCTGGCCTCTGTCAGAAAAATCCTCATTTCTAAGGAGTCTATTATTGTTCCCAAGAAGGGAACCCTTGTTGACGGAGATAGAGAACTCTTTTCCACGTTCACTTTCCATCCGTGAGATCTGAGAAAGGCCAGGACAATGTCCGTGTGAGCCTTTGCTTGAGGAAGGGACGACGCTTGAATCAGAATGTCGTCCAAGTAAGGTACTACAGCAATGCCCCTTGGTCTTAGCACAGCTAGAAGGGACCCTAGTACCTTTGTGAAAATCCTTGGAGCAGTGGCTAATCCGAAAGGAAGCGCCACGAACTGGTAATGCTTGTCCAGGAATGCGAACCTTAGGAACCGATGATGTTCCTTGTGGATAGGAATATGTAGATACGCATCCTTTAAATCCACTGTGGTCATGAATTGACCTTCCTGGATGGAAGGAAGAATAGTTCGAATGGTTTCCATCTTGAACGATGGAACCTTGAGAAACTTGTTTAAGATCTTGAGATCCAAGATTGGTCTGAACGTTCCCTCTTTTTTGGGAACTATGAACAGATTGGAGTAGAACCCCATCCCTTGTTCTCTTAATGGAACAGGATGAATCACTCCCATTTTTAACAGGTCTTCTACACAATGTAAGAATGCCTGTCTTTTTATGTGGTCTGAAGACAACTGAGACCTGTGGAACCTCCCCCTTGGGGGAAGCCCCTTGAATTCCAGAAGATAACCTTGGGAGACTATTTCTAGCGCCCAAGGATCCAGAACATCTCTTGCCCAAGCCTGAGCGAAGAGAGAGAGTCTGCCCCCCACCAGATCCGGTCCCGGATCGGGGGCCAACATTTCATGCTGTCTTGGTAGCAGTGGCAGGTTTCTTGGCCTGCTTTCCCTTGTTCCAGCCTTGCATTGGTCTCCAAGCTGGCTTGGCTTGAGAAGTATTACCCTCTTGCTTAGAGGACGTAGCACTTTGGGCTGGTCCGTTTCTACGAAAGGGACGAAAATTAGGTTTATTTTTTGCCTTGAAAGGCCGATCCTGAGGAAGGGCGTGGCCCTTACCCCCAGTGATATCAGAGATAATCTCTTTCAAGTCAGGGCCAAACAGCGTTTTCCCCTTGAAAGGAATGTTAAGTAGCTTGTTCTTGGAAGACGCATCAGCTGACCAAGATTTCAACCAAAGCGCTCTGCGCGCCACAATAGCAAACCCAGAATTCTTAGCCGCTAACCTAGCCAATTGCAAAGTGGCGTCTAGGGTGAAAGAATTAGCCAATTTGAGAGCATTGATTCTGTCCATAATCTCCTCATAAGGAGGAGAATCACTATCGACCGCCTTTATCAGCTCATCGAACCAGAAACATGCGGCTGTAGCTACAGGGACAACGCATGAAATTGGTTGTAGAAGGTAACCCTGCTGAACAAACATCTTTTTAAGTAAACCTTCTAATTTTTTATCCATAGGATCTTTGAAAGCACAACTATCCTCTATGGGTATAGTGGTGCGTTTGTTTAAAGTGGAAACCGCTCCCTCGACCTTGGGGACTGTCTGCCATAAGTCCTTTCTGGGGTCGACCATAGGAAACAATTTTTTAAATATGGGGGGAGGGACGAAAGGAATACCGGGCCTTTCCCATTCTTTATTAACAATGTCCGCCACCCGCTTGGGTATAGGAAAAGCTTCTGGGAGCCCCGGGACCTCTAGGAACTTGTCCATTTTACATAGTTTCTCTGGGATGACCAACTTGTCACAATCATCCAGAGTGGATAATACCTCCTTAAGCAGAATGCGGAGATGTTCCAACTTAAATTTAAACGTAATCACATCAGGTTCAGCTTGTTGAGAAATGTTCCCTGAATCAGTAATTTCTCCCTCAGACAAAACCTCCCTGGCCCCATCAGACTGGGTTAGGGGCCCTTCAGAACCATTATTATCAGCGTCGTCATGCTCTTCAGTATCTAAAACAGAGCAGTCGCGCTTACGCTGATAAGTGTTCATTTTGGCTAAAATGTTTTTGACAGAATTATCCATTACAGCCGTTAATTGTTGCATAGTAAGGAGTATTGGCGCGCTAGATGTACTAGGGGCCTCCTGAGTGGGCAAGACTCGTGTAGACGAAGGAGGGAATGATGCAGTACCATGCTTACTCCCCTCACTTGAGGAATCATCTTGGGCATCATTGTCATTGTCACATAAATCACATTTATTTAAATGAATAGGAATTCTGGCTTCCCCACATTCAGAACACAGTCTATCTGGTAGTTCAGACATGTTAAACAGGCATAAACTTGATAACAAAGTACAAAAAACGTTTTAAAATAAAACCGTTACTGTCACTTTAAATTTTAAACTGAACACACTTTATTACTGCAATTGCGAAAAAATATGAAGGAATTGTTCAAAATTCACCAAATTTTCACCACAGTGTCTTAAAGCCTTAAAAGTATTGCACACCAAATTTGGAAGCTTTAACCCTTAAAATAACGGAACCGGAGCCGTTTTTAACTTTAACCCCTTTACAGCCCCTGGTATCTGCTTTGCTGAGACCCAACCAAGCCCAAAGGGGAATACGATACCAAATGACGCCTTCAGAAAGTCTTTTCTAAGTATCAGAGCTCCTCTCACATGCGACTGCATGTCATGCCTCTCAAAAACAAGTGCGCAACACCGGCGCGAAAATGAGGCTCTGCCTATGATTTGGGAAAGCCCCTAAGAATAAGGTGTCTAAAACAGTGCCTGCCGATATTATTATATCAAAATACCCAGAATAAATGATTCCTCAAGGCTAAATATGTGTAAATAATGAATCGATTTAGCCCAGAAAAAGTCTACAGTCTTAATAAGCCCTTGTGAAGCCCTTATTTACGATCTTAATAAACATGGCTTACCGGATCCCATAGGGAAAATGACAGCTTCCAGCATTACATCGTCTTGTTAGAATGTGTCATACCTCAAGCAGCAAGAGACTGCTCACTGTTCCCCCAACTGAAGTTAATTGCTCTCAACAGTCCTGTGTGGAACAGCCATGGATTTTAGTGACGGTTGCTAAAATCATTTTCCTCATACAAACAGAAATCTTCATCTCTTTTCTGTTTCTGAGTAAATAGTACATACCAGCACTATTTCAAAATAACAAACTCTTGATTGAATAATAAAAACTACAGTTAAACACTAAAAAACTCTAAGCCATCTCCGTGGAGATGTTGCCTGTACAACGGCAAAGAGAATGACTGGGGTAGGCGGAGCCTAGGAGGGATCATGTGACCAGCTTTGCTGGGCTCTTTGCCATTTCCTGTTGGGGAGGGGAATATCCCACAAGTAAGGATGACGCCGTGGACCGGACACACCTATGTTGGAGAAATATTGATAATTTATTTCCTTCTAAAACAGGATGAGACCAATACTGGGCCTTAATTATCAAAATAAAAATTAACAGGAAATATAAAGAGGAAATAAAGGCCACTTGTGGACATTCTCGTGAGAAAAGCAAAGGGATAGTATAGTCAAAATTGAAAACTTCCATGATTCAGATAGAGCATTCAATTTTAAGCAACTTTCTAATTTACTCCTATTATCAATTTTTCTTCATTCTCTTGGTATCTTTATTTCAATAAATTAGAATGTAAGCTTAGGAGCCAGCCCATTTTTGGTTCAGCCCCTGGGGAGCGCTTGCTGATTGGTGTCTAAATCTAGCCACCAATAAGCAAGCGCTAGTCAGGTTCTGAACCAAAAATGGGCCGGCTCCTAAGCTTACATTCCAGCTTTTTCAAATAAACACACCAAGAGAACAAAGAAAATTTGATAATAGGAGTAAATTAGAAAGTTTTATAAAATTGCATGCTCCATCTGAATCATTAAAGTTTAATTTTGACTAGACTATCCCTTTAAACAAATACTGAAAACATACGAGTGTGTGTTTGGCTGCTACAAGAGCAGACTCAACTGCATATACCCATAATCATACATACACACACACATTATATATATCTATATATCTATCTTAAATTATGCTTACCTGATAATTTTCATTTCTTCAGATGGAAAGAGTCCACAGCTGCATTCATTACTTTTTGGAAATAAGAACCTGGCCACCAGGAGGAGGCAAAGACACCCCAGTTAAAGGCTTAAATACTCCTCCCACTCCCCTCATCCTCCAGTCATTCTGCCGAGGAACAATAGAAGAAATATCAGGGTGAAAAAGATGCCAGAAGAAGAAAATACAGACGCCCCACATAAAAAATACGGGTGGGGAGCTGTGGACTATTTCCATCAAGAAAAGAAAATTATCATCAGGTAAGCATAATTTAAGTTTTTCTTACTAAATTGGAAAGAGTCCACAGCTGCATTCATTACTTTTGGGAAAACAATACCCAAACTATAGAGGACACTGAATGCCAAGACGGGAGGGTACAAGAGGCAGCCCATTCTGAGGGCACCAGGCCTGAAACCACTACCCAACAAACCCCCGCTTCGTACGAAGCCAAGAACATTGAAAGGAAAAAGCCCCAAGAACACTGACCCGCAGACAGTCCAGGAGCCTACCTAGAGACCGCAAATTCAGACTCAACTGAGCCAACAGTCCGTCATCAGGAGGCACCGTCGCCCTGTGGTCGGCCCCCAACCACACAAACACCCCTTAATAGCGAGGGAACACCAGCCTAAAACTCTCAAGGGACAGGGCAAGGAAAAACCAAAGGAAAACCGAAAGGATGCAACAAAATTCCATAAAGGAAAAAAAAAACAGAACAAACCCAGCTCACAAAGACCCAAATGGGTCCATGACAAACAAGGGGAGGCAACGC
This sequence comes from Bombina bombina, assembly GCF_027579735.1. Classification (NCBI taxonomy): domain Eukaryota; kingdom Metazoa; phylum Chordata; class Amphibia; order Anura; family Bombinatoridae; genus Bombina; species Bombina bombina. Next base: position 262,268,542 of record NC_069500.1, on the reverse strand, counting down.
CCTGACCAACAGAAACCCAAGATCCAGGACCGGTCATCCAAAACAGTGAATGTTACTCTCAACATCGTGAGAAAGCACAAAAAAAAAACAACAATTGAAGACAGATTCCTCAAGTCGTCAGAACTCAGAAATACTGAAGAATTCAACACAAAACCGTGTAATCTATAAACGAGAGAAGAGACAGATGCGCCACATGGCCCAATATTGTTTGATCCACAAAGGTTAAACGATCAGGTTGTGTTAAATTAGACTCACAATCTTAGGAGCACTCCAGTTAGTGCAATGGGAGCAGTCTGGGATCTATAACAGTCACCCAGCAGACCGACCTCTTGGCGAAATGATGGATAATCTGTGATGAAAATACAAAAAAGACACAAAGGTGCCTATATGGCCTAGTACAGTCTTATACCAAGGAGCAGTAGTATTTGTGGTAAGATATATACTCACAAAAGGTGATGCATCTCCATTGATGCTATTCAGACAGGAAGGGATCAATACAGTCACCCAACAGACTATGACAAGGCTTCCACAGGAGGCAATCAGCAGCGGTCCAGTGGACCAATAAAGATCCAAATAATACACAGTAGCAAGTGTTTAAGATAAAAAAGTATAGACTTTACTAACAAAGATTAAAATCAAGCGACGCGTTTCTCAGCAGCTAGCTGTTTCATCAGGCTTATAAAATGTAACTTAACCCCTTAATGACAACTGACGTACCAGGTACGTCATGCATTAACAAGCAGTTAATGACAATGGACGTACCTGGTACGTCAGTTGTCTAACAGAGTGCTGGAAGCGATCGCAATCACTTCTAGCAGCTCTCAGGGTATTGCAGTGATGCCTCCATATGGAGGCATCCTGCAATACCTTTTTAGAAGACTCCGATGCAGAGAGAGCCACTCTGTGGCCCTCTCTGCACCGGTAGCGATGGTGCCGGTTCGTTGGTGGGTGGGAGAGTAACAGGGAGGCGGGTGGGCGGCCCATCGCTACCCGGCATCCGGTTCCTAGAAGTGCAATGTGCACGCCGGGAGCGTGCGGGGGGCGCGCGTGCGCGTGCATTAGCTACCCACTGACACCAATGAGGAGGGAAGAGGGGGGGGGGAAAGATTTTTTAAAAAAAATAATATAAAAGGATCTGGGAGGGGGAGGGGCATAGGGGTATTGTGGGGGGCTGCTACACTACAGAAAACATAAAAAATTCCAAAAATACTTTTGTTTTTGGGGCAAATTGGGTACTGGCAGACAGCTGCCAGTACCCAAGATGGCCGCAATTAGATAGGGGAGAGGGTTAGAGAGCTGGGGGGGGGGAGATCATGGAGGTTGGGGCTAAGGCAGGAGTCCATCACAGCTAAAATATTTTATTTTTTTTATAAAAAATAAAAAAACTCCTTTTATTTAGTACTGGCAGACTTTCTGCCAGTACTTAAGATGGCGGGGACATTTGTGGGGTGGGGGAGGGAAGAGAGCTGTTTGGGAGGGATCAGGGGGTGGGATGTGTCAGGTGGGATGCTGATCTCTACCCTAAAGCTAAAATTAACCCTGCAAGCTCCCTACAACCTACCTAATTAACCCCTTCACTGCTGGGCATAATTTACGTGTGGTGCGCAGCAGCATTTAGCGGCCTTCTAATTACCAAAAAGCAATGCCAAAGCCATATAAGTCTGCTATTTCTGAACAAAGGGGATCCCAAAGAAGCTTTTACAACAATTTGTGCCATAATAGCACAAGCTGTTTGTAAATAATTTCAGTGAGAAACCTAAAATTGTGAAAAATGTAAAGTTTTTTTTTTATTTGCTCGCATTTGGCGGTGAAATGGTGGCATAAAATATACCAAAATGTGCCTAGATCAATACTTTGGGTTGTCTTCTAACAAAAAATATATACATGTCAAGGGATATTCAGGTATTCCTGACAGATATCAGGGTTCCAATGTAACTAGCGCTAATTTTTAAAAAAAAGGGGTTTGGAAATAGCGAAGTGCTACTTGTATTTATGGCCCTATAACTTGCAAAAAAAGCTAAGAACATGTAAACATTGGGTATTTCTAAACTCAGGACAAAATTTAGAAACTATTTAGCATGGGTGTTTTTTGGTGATTGTAGATGTGTAACAGATTTTGGGGGTCAAAGTTAGAAAAAGTGTGTTTTTTTCCATTTTTTCCTCATATTTTATTATTTTTTTTGTAGTAAATTATAAGACATGATGAAAATAATGGTATCTTTAGAAAGTCCATTTAATGGCGAGAAAAACGGTATATAATATGTGTGGGTACAGTAAATGAGTAAGAGGAAAATTACAGCTAAACACAAACACCGCAGAAATGTAAAAATAGCCATTGCCATTAAGGGTAAGAAAATTGAAAAATGGTCCGGTCATTAAGGGGTTAAACACTTGCTATATATGAACCACATTTCTATCAGTATGATTAGCAACACCTGTGAGAGGAGTGGCTAGAGGCAACTCCCTCATAGTTGAGCCTATCAGCATTCAGTATATAAAAATGACAGACATAATTTAAAACTAACTTAAATGTTAATTCATCACAATTAAATCTATCAGCATTCAGTCCATTAAAACAACAAACACAATACAAAACAAACCTGAACATTAATATATATTCGCAATGTAAGTTAATATTTCTCACAGTTGTTGTCCCATGGATGTTCACTATACAAGAGATAATGTTTGATATCTCAAAATATCACTTGTGCAATGTGTTTTAAACAGTATAAATCAAACATCCCTATTGGAGGAATAAAGCTAAGGACTATGTGTTTTCCGTAACTCTTCAACTTTTACTCCACTTACTTGATTAAAATCTATATAACAATCTCTGGGTTGTCTGAGTTATGGCGTATTTTCATACATGTTAGCGTTCACCACTAGTCTTTGCGCATGTGTGTGATGTCATCCGTCAAAACACTGCGCTCTATTGTATCTCCAAACGTGTTAAGACACTGTAATGCACCGATGCCGTGTGTGGATATAACCCAACTATGTTGTAAAACTCTCTAATGGGTCTGATCTTAGTCATAATGACTTTTTGAGAGAAGATACTATATTATACTGATATAAAGTGCCGTACCTTTATGATACCGGGATTTAACTGGTGTATTTGAATGGTCAGGATAGGCTGTGTGTAGACATATCAGATCAGCCAATCACAAGTGGAAGCGTCACTGGGGGTATGTCCTTCGTCTAGTGAATCAGTCTTAGATGTGTACTCGAAGCAGGACTGTGATGTAATTTGTAAACATATGGCTTATGTAAAAATAAATATTGGCCCAAATTGTCAACGTAATATTGGTGACTAAAGCCTACATTGTAAAAAGTGTCAGTGATGGTTACACAGCGAGGTGACTGCTAAGTATATTGTCTGTGTGTAGACATATCAAATCAGCCAATCACAAGACGAAACGTCACGGGGGGTATGTCAGTCAGCTAGTATTTTCTATATGTAATTACGTCAACTGGAATATAATGTAATAGGACTTATGTAAAATATATTATATTGGCCCAACCTATCAGTATGATATTGTACCTGGATATTATACTAAGAGGAGTGTCAGTGTTGGTTACGTAGCGATCTAACTACAAGATATATATATTTTTCTAATGTGAAGTGTGGTCAGTTAGACTAAACTCAGGCTCCAACGTGATAGATACCAATGTATCTAAGTGAAGAAATATAAGCTGAGTGTGTGTAATACCATTTATCGTGGGTGTAATATTATCTTAAAACGGGTGCTACTAATTAATATTCTGCGGATCTATTGATCTTACAGTAATTGCAGAGACTCAAATAGGAATTGTTATAAATTAATTAATGTGATAAAAAATCAAACCCCTGTAGTGATAGTAAAACTAATGTTCGTGTATAATGTTATTTATCTATGTGGGAATATAGTGGCAAATGTGGTTATGACATTAGTGCTATGCCATTTAGTTAAAGTTAATATGATGCAATAATTATATTATCTATATAGGTATGTTCCTTAAAGTGTTATGTCATTATAAATAGTGAGGTTAGCAGTAATATTATTGGCAAAAGAGAGAGAGTGATAATAACTGTAAATGATAAAAAGCCTATATAAGATATATATTCTCACGAGATCCTTATGTGATCTCTCAATATATGTGTATGTTACAATATATTACGCATTCTTGTTAGTGAAGAACTAACTAGACTATGCATATTACTATAGGAATATATCGATACTGATGAGGGGATCAGGGTCAATTTAAGGGATGGTAACTGTGGCACACATATACATGGACTGTATGAAGTGTGCAGAAGATAACTCCTCTCTAAATGACACATCGTGTGTCCCAAGATGTTCAGATAAGATCGTACTAGTAATGGAAACATTGTGCCAAATTCACTTCAGTGTACCTTAATATAAATTAAGGAAAAGATACCAACAGATAGGGCCACATTAGGTGCCAATAGATATCACTGAATAGGATTAATAACGTCTGTATATAATGTCAAGTCACCTTATCATATATCAAAAGCGGCTAGATCCACACATTCATTTAGACCATCTGGTACTAAAGAATGTAATTTATTTATCCAGTAGGTCTCTCTACGACGTAAACTGAGAAGAGGGTTGTGACTATTCCGAGAGATTTGTTCAATGGGTAATATAGATAGTGTTTTTGCACTTCCTTTGTGTGAAAAAGCACAATGTCTGGATAGGCTATGTTTGAGGTATTTCCTCTTGATGTTATAGACATGTTCACTCCAACGTTTTCTGATTGTGCGGCTACTGCGCCCTACATATTGGGCCCCACATAGGCAGTTCACTAAATAAACAACATAGGTAGATTCACAAGATAATCTCTTACTAATTTTGAATTGTTCCCCTGTTTGATGTGAACAAAATGTCTTAGGGCCACTTTTGATGACTCTACACATATTACATTTGCGCTTCATACATTTATATACCCCACTCTGGGGAATAAAGTTGCCTAAGAAAGTCCTATTTAGGCCCAACTGATGATTAACGCCCATAGCCTTATCTCTTACAATCTTGCTGGGGGCCAATTTATTTTTTTGAGGGTGGGTGCCCTTCTGTAGACTATTCTAGGTTTGGAGGGAATAAGCTTTTTGAGATGTGGATCATCACAGATTATGGGCCAATGTTTTACTATAGTTTTTTGAATCTCACGATAGTTACTGTTGAATCCGGTAAATAAATACCAGTGTCTTGTTATATTCAGCAGATATTTTTTCTTTAGACCTTTTTTGGTTCTTATCTGATGTCAGATAAGTGTTTCTATCGTCATGTAGTGCCCTAAGGTATCCTTTCTGGATAAGATCCAAGGGATAACCCTTTTCCAAAAACCTATCCTTCAGAATCAGAGCTTGTTTTTTATAACTTTCGACAGTACTGCAGTTACGTCTTATTCGTCTAAATTGCCCATAGGGCACATTCTTCTTCCAACTCATATAATGATTGCTGTTGAAATTTAAAAAACTGTTAGTCAACTTTTTTGAAAAAAGTTTCAGACATGATTGTACCAGTTGTTGAAAAAGATAGAGATAGATCTAAAAATTCTATTATATTGGACTGAATGTTGGAAGTGAATTCTAAATCGAATTCGTTAGAGTTAAGCGAGATGGAAAAGGTTTTAGCTTCCTCATAGGTCCCCCTGAATAAAATAAGCAGATCATCTATATAACGGCCATAGAACACCAGACTCGCACCCATAGGAGACCCAAAAATGTGGGTCTCCTCAAATTTGCCCATATAGAGATTGGCAAAACTGGGTGCGAATCTGGTGCCCATGGCCGTACCCTTAACTTGCAAGTAATGCTGACCCTGATAAAGAAAATAATTGTGATGTAATATAAAATAGATTATTTCGCTGATGAATTGTTGTTGTCTTAGCGGCATGTAAATGTCAGTAGCCAGATATGATTGTATCACTGACAGACCCTTATCATGTGGAATATTGGAATAGAGCGAGCTTACATCGCTTGTAATCCACCATAACCTGTTATCGGTTTTAGTAATACTTAGACTATTCAATTTATTCAGAAGGTCTGTAGAGTCCCTGATAAATGAGGTTAAATTAATAACATGTTTCTGCAGGAAAGAGTCCACATAGGCTGAAAGGTGATCAGTCAAGCTATCGATACCTGCCACAATCGGGCGACCAGGGGGGTGAGATGTATTTTTGTGGACCTTAGGCAAGTGATAATAGAACGCCACACTGGGGTTTTTTGGATAGAGGTATTCTTTCTCTTTTTTGGAGATAATACCCTCATCAAACCCTTCCATAAGAAGGGAATAGAGTTGTTTTTGATATATGGGGGTGGGGTCCTTTGCTAATAATTTATAGTAACTCTCATCGTTCAAGATCCTATCAGCCTCTAGAATGTAGTCTACCCTGTCTTGGAGGACAATCCAGGGTAGACTACATTCTAGAGGCTGATAGGATCTTGAACGATGAGAGTTACTATAAATTATTAGCAAAGGACCCCACCCCCATATATCAAAAACAACTCTATTCCCTTCTTATGGAAGGGTTTGATGAGGGTATTATCTCCAAAAATGAGAAAGAATACCTCTATCCAAAAAACCCCAGTGTGGCGTTCTATTATCACTTGCCTAAGGTCCACAAAAATACATCTCACCCCCCTGGTCGCCCGATTGTGGCAGGTATCGATAGCTTGACTGATCACCTTTCAGCCTATGTGGACTCTTTCCTGCAGAAACATGTTATTAATTTACCCTCATTTATCAGGGACTCTACAGACCTTCTGAATTAATTGAATAGTCTAAGTATTACTAAAACCGATAACAGGTTATGGTGGATTACAAGCGATGTAAGCTCGCTCTATTCCAATACTCCACATGATAAGGGTCTATCAGTGATACAATCATATCTGGCTACCGACATTTACATGCCGCTAAGACAACAACAATTCATCAGCGAAATAATCTATTTTATATTACATCACAATTATTTTCTTTATCAGGGTCAGCATTACTTGCAAGTTAAGGGTACGGCCATGGGCACCAGATTCGCACCCAGTTTTGCCAATCTCTATATGGGCAAATTTGAGGAGACCCACATTTATGGGTCTCCTATGGGTGCGAGTCTGGTGTTCTATGGCCGTTATATAGATGATCTGCTTATTTTATTCAGGGGGACCTATGAGGAAGCTAAAACCTTTTCCATCTCGCTTAACTCTAACGAATTCGATTTAGAATTCACTTCCAACATTCAGTCCAATATAATAGAATTTTTAGATCTATCTCTATCTTTTTCAACAACTGGTACAATCATGTCTGAAACTTTTTTCAAAAAAGTTGACTGTAACAGTTTTTTAAATTTCAACAGCAATCATTATATGAGTTGGAAGAAGAATGTGCCCTATGGGCAATTTAGACGAATAAGACATAACTGCAGTACTGTCGAAAGTTATAAAAAACAAGCTCTGATTCTGAAGGATAGGTTTTTGGAAAAGGGTTATCCCTTGGATCTTATCCAGAAAGGATACCTTAGGGCACTACATGACGATAGAAACACTTATCTGACATCAGATAAGAACCAAAAAAGGTCTAAAGAAAAAATATCTGCTGAATATAACAAGACAACGGTATTTATTACCGGATTCAACAGTAACTATCGTGAGATTCAAAAAACTATAGTAAAACATTGGCCCATAATCTGTGATGATCCAAATCTCAAAAAGCTTATTCCCTCCAAACCTAGAATAGTCTACAGAAGGGCACCCACCCTCAAAAATAAATTGGCCCCCAGCAAGATTGTAAGAGATAAGGCTATGGGCGTTAATCATCAGTTGGGCCTAAATAGGACTTTCTTAGGCAACTTTATTCCCCAGAGTGCGGTATATAAATGTATGAAGCGCAAATGTAATATGTGTAGAGTCATCAAAAGTGGCACTAAGACATTTTGTTCACATCAAACAGGGGAACAATTCAAAATTAGTAAGAGGTTATCTTGTGAATCTACCTATGCTGATTATTTAGTGAACTGCCTATGTGGGGTCCAATATGTAGGGCGCACTAGTCGCACCATCAGAAAACGTTGGAGTGAACATGTCTATAACATCAAGAGGAAATACCTCAAACATAGCCTATCCAGACATTGTGCTTTTTCACACAAAGGAAGTGCAAAAACACTATCTATATTACCCATTGAACAAATCTCTCGGAATAGTCACAACCCTCTTCTCAGTTTACGTCGTAGAGAGACCTACTGGATAAATAAATTACATTCTTTAGTACCAGATGGTCTAAATGAATGTGTGGATCTAGCCGCTTTTGATATATGATAAGGTGACTTGACATTATATACAGACGTTATTAATCCTATTCAGTGATATCTATTGGCACCTAATGTGGCCCTATCTGTTGGTATCTTTTCCTTAATTTATATTAAGGTACACTGAAGTGAATTTGGCACAATGTTTCCATTACTAGTACGATCTTATCTGAACATCTTGGGACACACGATGTGTCATTTAGAGAGGAGTTATCTTCTGCACACTTCATACAGTCCATGTATATTTGTGCCACAGTTACCATCCCTTAAATTGACCCTGATCCCCTCATCAGTATCGATATATTTCTATAGTAATATGCATAGTCTAGTTAGTTCTTCACTAACAAGAATGCGTAATATATTGTAACATACACATATATTGAGAGATCACATAAGGATCTTGTGAGAATAACAGAATTTATGTTTACCTGATAAATTACTTTCTCCAACGGTGTGTCCGGTCCACGGCGTCATCCTTACTTGTGGGATATTCTCTTCCCCAACAGGAAATGGCAAAGAGCCCAGCAAAGCTGGTCACATGATCCCTCCTAGGCTCCGCCTACCCCAGTCATTCGACCGACGTTAAGGAGGAATATTTGCATAGGAGAAACCATATGATACCGTGGTGACTGTAGTTAAAGAAAATAAATTATCAGACCTGATTAAAAAACCAGGGCGGGCCGTGGACCGGACACACCGTTGGAGAAAGTAATTTATCAGGTAAACATAAATTCTGTTTTCTCCAACATAGGTGTGTCCGGTCCACGGCGTCATCCTTACTTGTGGGAACCAATACCAAAGCTTTAGGACACGGATGAAGGGAGGGAGCAAATCAGGTCACCTAAATGGAAGGCACCACGGCTTGCAAAACCTTTCTCCCAAAAATAGCCTCAGAAGAAGCAAAAGTATCAAACTTGTAAAATTTGGTAAAAGTGTGCAGTGAAGACCAAGTCGCTGCCCTACATATCTGATCAACAGAAGCCTCGTTCTTGAAGGCCCATGTGGAAGCCACAGCCCTAGTGGAAGGAGCTGTGATCCTTTCAGGAGGCTGCCGTCCGGCAGTCTCGTAAGCCAATCTGATGATGCTTTTAATCCAAAAAGAGAGAGAGGTAGAAGTTGCTTTTTGACCTCTCCTTTTACCAGAATAAACAACAAACAAGGAAGATGTTTGTCTAAAATCCTTTGTAGCATCTAAATAGAATTTTAGAGCGCGAACAACATCCAAATTGTGCAACAAACGTTCCTTCTTCGAAACTGGTTTCGGACACAGAGAAGGCACGACTATCTCCTGGTTAATGTTTTTGTTAGAAACAACTTTTGGAAGAAAACCAGGTTTAGTACGTAAAACCACCTTATCTGCATGGAACACCAGATAAGGAGGAGAACACTGCAGAGCAGATAATTCTGAAACTCTTCTAGCAGAAGAAATTGCAACCAAAAACAAAACTTTCCAAGATAATAACTTAATATCAACGGAATGTAAGGGTTCAAACGGAACCCCCTGAAGAACTGAAAGAACTAAGTTGAGACTCCAAGGAGGAGTCAAAGGTTTGTAAACAGGCTTGATTCTAACCAGAGCCTGAACAAAGGCTTGAACATCTGGCACAGCTGCCAGCTTTTTGTGAAGTAACACAGACAAGGCAGAAATCTGTCCCATCAAGGAACTTGCAGATAATCCGTTTTCCAATCCTTCTCGAAGGAAGGATAGAATCTTAGGAATCTTAACCTTGTCCCAAGGGAATCCTTTAGATTCACACCAACAGATATATTTTTTCCAAATTTTGTGGTAAATTTTTCTAGTTACAGGCTTTCTGGCCTGAACAAGAGTATCAATAACAGAATCTGAGAACCCTCGCTTTGAGAAGATCAAGCGTTCAATCTCCAAGCAGTCAGCTGGAGTGGGACCAGATTCGGATGTTCGAACGGACCTTGAACAAGAAGGTCTCGTCTCAAAGGTAGCTTCCATGGTGGAGCCGATGACATATTCACCAGATCTGCATACCAAATCCTGCGTGGCCACGCAGGAGCTATCAAGATCACCGACGCCCTCTCCTGATTGATCCTGGCTACCAGCCTGGGGATGAGAGGGAACGGCGGGAATACATAAGCTAGTTTGAAGGTCCAAGGTGCTACTAGTGCATCTACTAGAGTCGCCTTGGGATCCCTGGATCTGGACCCGTAGCAAGGAACCTTGAAGTTCTGACGAGAGGCCATCAGATCCATGTCTGGAATGCCCCACAGTTGAGTGATTTGGGCAAAGATTTCCGGATGGAGTTCCCACTCCCCCGGATGCAATGTCTGACGACTCAGAAAATCCGCTTCCCAATTTTCCACTCCTGGGATGTGGATTGCAGACAGGTGGCAGGAGCGAGTCTCCGCCCATTGAATGATTTTGGTCACTTCTTCCATCGCCAGGGAACTCCTTGTTCCCCCCTGATGGTTGATGTACGCAACAGTCGTCATGTTGTCTGATTGAAACCGTATGAACTTGGCCCTCGCTAGCTGAGACCAAGCCTTGAGAGCATTGAATATCGCTCTCAGTTCCAGAATATTTATCGGTAGAAGAGATTCTTCCCGAGACCAAAGACCCTGAGCTTTCAGGGATCCCCAGACCGCGCCCCAGCCCATCAGACTGGCGTCGGTCGTGACAATGACCCACTCTGGTCTGCGGGAGGTCACCCCTTGTGACAGGTTGTCCATGGACAGCCACCAACGGAGTGAGTCTCTCATCCTCTGATTTACTTGTATCTTCGGAGATAAGTCTGTATAGTCCCCATTCCACTGACTGAGCATACACAGTTGTAATGGTCTCAGATGAATGCGCGCAAAAGGAACTATGTCCATTGCCGCTACCATCAAACCTATCACTTCCATGCACTGCGCTATGGAAGGAAGAGGAACGGAATGAAGTATCCGACAAGAGTTTAGAAGTTTTGTTTTTCTGGTCTCTGTCAGAAAAATCCTCATTTCTAAGGAGTCTATTATTGTTCCCAAGAAGGGAACTCTTGTCGACGGAGATAGAGAACTCTTTTCCACGTTCACTTTCCATTCGTGAGATCTGAGAAAGGCCAGGACTATGTCCGTGTGAGCCTTTGCTTGAGGAAGGGACGACGCTTGAATCAGAATGTCGTCCAAGTAAGGTACTACAGCAATGCCCCTTGGTCTTAGCACCGCCATAAGGGACCCTAGTACCTTTGTGAAAATCCTTGGAGCAGTGGCTAATCCGAAAGGAAGCGCCACGAACTGGTAATGCTTGTCCAGGAATGCGAACCTTAGGAACCGATGATGTTCCTTGTGGACAGGAATATGTAGATACGCATCCTTTAAATCCACCGTGGTCAAGAATTGACCTTCCTGGATGGAAGGATTGTTCGAATGGTTTCCATTTTGGACGATGGAACCTTGAGAAACTTGTTTAGGATCTTGAGATCTAAGATTGGTCTGAACGTTCCCTCTTTTTTGGGAACTACGAACAGATTGGAGTAGAACCCCATCCCTCGTTCTTTTAATGGAACAGGATGAATCACTTCCAGAAGATAACCTTGGGAGACTATTTCTAGCGCCCAAGGATCCAGAACATCTCTTGCCCAAGCCTGAGTGAAGAGAGAGAGTCTGCCCCCCACCAAATCCGGTCCTGGATCGGGGGCCCGCATCTCATGCTGTCTTGGGAGCAGTGGCAGGGTTCTTGGCCTGCTTTCCTTTGTTCCAGCCTTGCATTGGTCTCCAGGCTGGATTGGCTTGAGAAGTATTACCCTCCTGCTTAGAGGACGTAGCACTTGGGGCTGGTCCGTTTCTGCGAAAGGGACGAAAATTAGGTTTATTTTTGGCCTTGAAAGACCTATCCTGAGGAAGGGCGTGGCCCTTGCCCCCAGTGATATCAGAGATAATCTCTTTCAAGTCAGGGCCAAACAGTGTTTTCCCCTTGAAAGGAATGTCGAGCAATTTGTTCTTGGAAGACGCATCCGCTGACCAAGATTTTAACCAAAGCGCTCTGCGCGCCACAATAGCAAACCCAGAATTTTTCGCCGCTAACCTAGCCAATTGCAAGGTGGCGTCTAGGGTGAAAGAATTAGCCAATTTAAGAGCACGAATTCTGTCCATAATCTCCTCATAAGAAGAAGAATTACTAATAATCGCCTTTTCTAGCTCATCGAACCAGAAACACGCGGCTGTAGTGACAGGGACAATGCATGCAATTGGTTGTAGAAGGTAACCTTGCTGAACAAACATCTTTTTTAGCAAACCTTCTAATTTTTTATCCATAGGATCTTGGAAAGCACAACTATCTTCTATGGGTATAGTGGTGCGCTTGTTTAGAGTAGAAACCGCCCCCTCGACCTTGGGGACTGTCTGCCATAAGTCCTTTCTGGGGTCGACTATAGGAAACAATTTTTTAAATATGGGGGGAGGTACGAAAGGTATACCGGGCCTGTCCCATTCTTTATTAACAATGTACGCCACCCGCTTGGGTATAGGAAAAGCTTCGGGGGGCCCCGGGGCCTCTAGGAACTTGTCCATTTTACATAGTGTTTCTGGAATGACCAGATAATCACAATCATCCAAATTGGATAACACCTCCTTAAGCAGAGCGCGGAGATGTTCCAACTTAAATTTAAAAGTAATCATATCAGGTTCAGCTTGTTGAGAAATTTTTCCTGAATCTGAAATTTCTCCCTCAGACAAAACCTCCCTGGCCCCCTCAGACTGGTGTAGGGGCCCTTCAGAAACAATATCATCAGCGTCCTCATGCTCTTCAGTATTTTCTAAAACAGAGCAGTCGCGCTTTCGCTGATAAGTGGGCATATTGGCTAAAATGTTTTTGATAGAATTATCCATTACAGCCGTTAATTGTTGCATAGTAAGGAGTATTGGCGCGCTAGATGTACTAGGGGCCTCCTGTATGGGCAAGACTGGTGTAGACGAAGGAGGGGATGATGCAGTACCATGCTTACTCCCCTCACTTGAGGAATCATCTTGGGCATCATTTTTACTAAATTTTGTGTCACATAAATCACATCTATTTAAATGAGAAGGAACCTTGGCTTCCCCACATTCAGAACACAGTCTATCTGGTAGTTCAGACATGTTAAACAGGCATAAACTTGATAACAAAGCACAAAAAACGTTTTAAAATAAAACCGTTACTGTCACTTTAAATTTTAAACTGAACACACTTTATTACTGCAATTGCGAAAAAGTATGAAGGAATTGTTCAAAATTCACCAAAATTTCACCACAGTGTCTTAAAGCCTTAAAAGTATTGCACACCAAATTTGGAAGCTTTAACCCTTAAAATAACGGAACCGGAGCCGTTTTCATATTTAACCCCTTTACAGTCCCTGGAATCTGCTTTGCTGAGACCCAACCAAGCCCAAAGGGGAATACGATACCAAATGATGCCTTCAGAAAGACTTTTCTATGTATCAGAGCTCCACACACATGCAGCTGCATGTCATGCTGTTCTCAAAAACAAGTGCGCCATACCGGCGCGAAAATGAGGCTCTGACTATGATTAGGGAAAGCCCCTATAGAATAAAGTGTCTAAAACAGTGCCTGCCGATATTATTTTACAAAATACCCAGATTAAATGATTCCTCAAGGCTAAATATGTGTAAATATGATCGATTTAGCCCAGAAAATGTCTACAGTCTTAATAAGCCCTTGTGAAGCCCTTATTTACTGTCTGAATAAAAATGGCTTACCGGATCCCATAGGGAAAATGACAGCTTCCAGCATTACATCGTCTTGTTAGAATGTGTCATACCTCAAGCAGCAAAAGACTGCTCACTGTTCCCCCAACTGAAGTTAATTCCTCTCAACAGTCCTGTGTGGAACAGCCATGGATTTTAGTAACGGATGCTAAAATCATTTTCCTCATACAAACAGAAATCTTCATCTCTTTTCTGTTTCAGAGTAAATAGTACATACCAGCACTATTTTAAAATAAACTCTTGATTGAATAATAAAAACTACAGTTAAACACTAAAAAACTCTAAGCCATCTCCGTGGAGATGTTGCCTGTACAACGGCAAAGAGAATGACTGGGGTAGGCGGAGCCTAGGAGGGATCATGTGACCAGCTTTGCTGGGCTCTTTGCCATTTCCTGTTGGGGAAGAGAATATCCCACAAGTAAGGATGACGCCGTGGACCGGACACACCTATGTTGGAGAAATATATCTTATATAGGCTTTTTATCATTTACAGTTATTATCACACTCTCTCTTTTGCCAATAATATTACTGCTAACCTCACTATTTATAATGACATAACACTTTAAGGAACATACCTATATAGATAATATAATTATTGCATCATATTAACTTTAACTAAATGGCATAGCACTAATGTCATAACCACATTTGCCACTATATTCCCACATAGATAAATAACATCATACACGAACATTAGTTTTACTCTCACTACAGGGGTTTGATTTTTTATCACATTAATTAATTTATAACAATTCCTATTTGAGTCTCTGCAATTACTGTAAGATCAATAGATCCGCAGAATATTAATTAGTAGCACCCGTTTTACGATAATATTACACCCACGATAAATGGTATTACACACACTCAGCTTATATTTCTTCACTTAGATACATTGGTATCTATCACGTTGGAGCCTGAGTTTAGTCTAACTGACCACACTTCACATTAGAAAAATATATATATCTTGTAGTTAGATCGCTACGTAACCAACACTGACACTCCTCTTAGTATAATATCCAGGTACAATATCATACTGATAGGTTGGGCCAATATAATATATTTTACATAAGTCCTATTACATTATATTCCAGTTGACGTAATTACATATAGAAAATACTAGCTGACTGACATACCCCCCGTTACGTTTCGTCTTGTGATTGGCTGATTTGATATGTCTACACACAGACAATATACTTAGCAGTCACCTTGCTATGTAACCATCACTGACACTTTTTACAATGTAGGCTTTAGTCACCAATATTACGTTGACAATTTGGGCCAATATTTATTTTTACATAAGCCATATGTTTACAAATTACATCACAGTCCTGCTTCGAGTACACATCTAAGACTGATTCACTAGACGAAGGACATACCCCCAGTGACGCTTCCACTTGTGATTGGCTGATCTGATATGTCTACACACAGCCTATCCTGACCATTCAAATACACCAGTTAAATCCTGGTATCATAAAGGTACGGCACTTTATATCAGTATAATATAGTATCTTCTCTCAAAAAGTCATTATGACTAAGATCAGACCCATTAGAGAGTTTTACAACATAGTTGGGTTATATCCACACACGGCATAGGTGCATTACAGTGTCTTAACACGTTTGGAGATACAATAGAGAGCAGTGTTTTGACGGATGACATCACACACATGCGCAAAGACTAGTGGTGAACGCTAACATGTATGAAAATACGCCATAACTCAGACAACCCAGAGATTGTTATATAGATTTTAATCAAGTAAGTGGAGTAAAAGTTGAAGAGTTACGGAAAACACATAGTCCTTAGCTTTATTCCTCCAATAGGGATGTTTGATTTATACTGTTTAAAACACATTGCACAAGTGATATTTTGAGATATCAAACATTATCTCTTGTATAGTGAACATCCATGGGACAACAACTGTGAGAAATATTAACTTACATTGCGAATATATATTAATGTTCAGGTTTGTTTTGTATTGTGTTTGTTGTTTTAATGGACTGAATGCTGATAGATTTAATTGTGATGAATTAACATTTAAGTTAGTTTTAAATTATGTCTGTCATTTTTATATACTGAATGCTGATAGGCTCAACTATGAGGGAGTTGCCTCTAGCCACTCCTCTCACAGGTGTTGCTAATCATACTGATAGAAAACAGAATTTATGTTTACCTGATAAATTACTTTCTCCAACGGTGTGTCCGGTCCACGGCGTCATCCTTACTTGTGGGATATTCTCTTCCCCAACAGGAAATGGCAAAGAGCCCAGCAAAGCTGGTCACATGATCCCTCCTAGGCTCCGCCTACCCCAGTCATTCGACCGACGTTAAGGAGGAATATTTGCATAGGAGAAACCATATGTTACCGTGGTGACTGTAGTTAAAGAAAATAAATTATCAGACCTGATTAAAAAAACCAGGGCGGGCCGTGGACCGGACACACCGTTGGAGAAAGTAATTTATCAGGTAAACATAAATTCTGTTTTCTCCAACATAGGTGTGTCCGGTCCACGGCGTCATCCTTACTTGTGGGAACCAATACCAAAGCTTTAGGACACGGATGAAGGGAGGGAGCAAATCAGGTCACCTAAATGGAAGGCACCACGGCTTGCAAAACCTTTCTCCCAAAAATAGCCTCAGAAGAAGCAAAAGTATCAAATTTGTAAAATTTAGAAAAAGTGTGCAGTGAAGACCAAGTCGCTGCCTTACATATCTGATCAACAGAAGCCTCGTTCTTGAAGGCCCATGTGGAAGCCACAGCCCTAGTGGAGTGAGCTGTGATTCTTTCAGGAGGCTGCCGTCCGGCAGTCTCATAAGCCAATCGGATAATGCTTTTAATCCAGAAGGAGAGAGAGGTAGAAGTTGCTTTTTGACCTCTCCGTTTACCAGAATAAACAACAAACAAAGACAAAGTTTGTCTGAAATCCTTAGTAGCTGCTAAGTAAAATTTGAGAGCACGAACTACATCCAAGTTGTGCAACAAACGTTCCTTCTTTGAAACTGGATTAGGACACAAAGAAGGCACAACTATCTCCTGGTTAATGTTTTTGTTAGAAACAACCTTTGGAAGAAAACCAGGTTTAGTACGCAAAACCACCTTATCTGCATGGAACACCAGATAAGGAGAAGAACACTGCAGAGCAGATAATTCTGAAACTCTTCTAGCAGAAGAAATTGCAACCAAAAACAAAACTTTCCAAGATAATAACTTAATATCAACGGAATGTAAGGGTTCAAACGGAACCCCCTGAAGAACTGAAAGAACTAGGTTGAGACTCCAAGGAGGAGTCAAAATTTTGTAAACAGGCTTGATTCTAACCAGAGCCTGAACAAAGGCTAGAACATCTGGCACAGCTGCCAGCTTTTTGTGAAGTAACACAGACAAGGCAGAAATCTGTCCCATCAAGGAACTTGCAGATAATCCTTTTTCCAATCCTTCTCGAAGGAAGGATAGACTCTTAGGAATCTTAACCTTGTCCCAAGGGAATCCTGCAGATTCACACCAACAGATATACCAAATTATGTGGTAATTTTTCTGGTTACAGGCTTTCAGGCCTGAACAAGAGTATTAATAACAGAATCTGAGAACCCTCGCTTTGATAAGATCAAGCGTTCAATCTCCAAGCAGTCAGCTGGAGTGGGTCGAACGGACCTAGAACAAGAAGGTCTCTCAAAGGTAGCTTCCATGGTGGAGCCAATGACATATTCACCAGATCTGCATACCAAGTCCTGCGTGGCCACGCAGGAGCTATCAAAATCACCGACGCCCTCTCCTGATTGATCCTGGCTACCAGCCTGGGGATGAGAGGAAACGGCGGGAACACATAAGCTAGTTTGAAGGTCCAAGGTGCTACTAGTGCATCCACTAGAGCCGCCTTGGGATCCCTGGATCTGTACCCGTAGTAAGGAACTCTGAAGTTCTGACGAGAGGCCATCAGATCCATGTCTGGAATGCCCCACGGTTGAGTGACTTGGGCAAAGATTTCCGGATGGAGTTCCCACTCCCCCGGATGCAATGTCTGACGACTCAGAAAATCCGCTTCCCAATTTTCCACTCCTGGGATGTGGATAGCAGACAGGTGGCAGGAGTGAGACTCCGCCCATAGAATGATTTTGGTCACTTCTTCCATCGCTAGGGAACTCCTTGTTCCCCCCTGATGGTTGATGTATGAACTTGGCCCTCGCTAGCTGAGGCCAAGCTTTGAGAGCATTGAATATCGCTCTCAGTTCCAGAATATTTATCGGTAGAAGAGATTCTACCCGAGACCAAAGACCCTGAGCTTTCAGGGATCCCCAGACCGCGCCCCAGCCCATCAGACTGGCGTCGGTCGTGACAATGACCCACTCTGGTCTGCGGAAGGTCATCCCTTGTGACAGGTTGTCCAGGGACAGCCACCAACGGAATGAGTCTCTGGTCCTCTGATTTACTTGTATCTTCGGAAACAAGTCTGAATAGTCCCCATTCCACTGACTGAGCATGAACAGTTGTAATGGTCTTAGATGAATGCGCACAAAAGGAACTATGTCCATTGCCGCTACCATCAAACCTATCACTTCCATGCACTGCGCTATGGAAGGAAGAGGAACGGAATGAAGTATCCGACAAGAGTCTAGAAGTTTTATTTTTCTGGCTTCTGTCAGAAAAATCCTCATTTCTAAGGAGTCTATTATAGTTCCCAAGAAGGGAACCCTCGTTGACGGAGATAGAGAACTCTTTTCCACGTTCACTTTCCATCCGTGAGATCTGAGAAAGGCCAGGACAATGTCCGTGTGAGCCTTTACTTGAGGAAGGGACGACGCTCGAATCAGAATGTCGTCCAAGTAAGGTACTACAGCAATGCCCCTTGGTCTTAGCACCGCCAGAAGGGACCCTAGTACCTATGAGAAAATCCTAGGAGCAGTGGCTAATCCGAAAGAAAACGCCACGAACTGGAAATGCTTGTCCAGGAATGCAAACCTTAGGAACCGATGATGTTCCTTGTGGATAGGAATATGTAGATACGCATCCTTGAAATCCACCTTGGTCATGAATTGACCTTCCTGGATGGAAGGAAGAAGTGTTCGAATGGTTTCCATCTTGAACGATGGAACCTTGAGAAACTTGTTCAAGATCTTGAGATCTAAGATTGGTCTGAACGTTCCCTCTTTTTTGGGAACTATGAACAGATTGGAGTAGAACCCCATCCCTTGTTCTCCTAATGGAACAGGATGAATCACCCCCATTTTTAGCAGGTCTTCTACCCAATGTAAGAATGCCTGTCTTCTTATGTGGTCTGAAGACAACTGAGACCTGTGGAACCTCCCCCTTGGAGGAAGCCCCTTGAACTCCAGAGAATAACCTTGGGAGACTATTTCTAGCGCCCAAGGATCCAGAACATCTCTTGCCCAAGCCTGAGCGAAGAGAGAGAGTCTGCCCCCCACCAGATCCGGTCCCGGATCGGGGGCCCGCATTTCATGCTGTCTTGGTAGCAGTGGCAGGTTTCCTGGCCTGCTTTCCTTTGTTCCAGCCTTGCATAGGTCTCCAGGCTGGATTGGCTTGAGAAGTATTACCTTCCTGCTTAGAGGACGTAGCCCTTGGGGCTGATCCGTTTCTGCGAAAGGGACGAAACTTAGGTTTATTTTTGGTCTTGAAAAGACCTATCCTGAGGAAGGGCGTGGCCCTTGCCCCCAGTGATATCAGAGATAATCTCTTTCAAGTCAGGGCCAAAGAGTGTTTTCCCCTTGAAAGGAATGTCAAGCAATTTGTTCTTGGAAGACGCATCCGCTGCCCAAGATTTTAACCAAAGCGCTCTGCGCCACAATAGCAAACCCAGAATTTTTTCGCCGCTAACCTAGCCAATTGCAAGGTGGCGTCTAGGGTGAAAGAATTAGCCAATTTAAGAGCACGAATTCTGTCCATAATCTCCTCATAAGAAGAAGAATTACTAATAATCGCCTTTCCTAGCTCATCAAACTAGAAACACGCGGCTGCAGTGACAGGGACAATGCATGCAATTGGTTGTAGAAGGGAACCTTGCTGAACAAACATCTTTAGCAGACCTTCTAATTTTTTATCCATAGGATCTTGGAAAGCACAACTATCTTCTATGGGTATAGTGGCGCGCTTGTGTAGAGTAGAAACCGCCCCCTCGACCTTGGGGACTGTCTGCCATCAGTCCTTTCTGGGGTCGACTATAGGAAAACAATTTTATAAATATGGGGGGAGGTACTAAAGGTATACCGGGCCTGTCCCATTCTTTACTAACAATGTACGCCACCCGCTTGGATATAGGAAAAGCTTCGGGGGGCCCCGGGGCCTCTAAGAACTTTTCCATTTTACATAGTGGTTCTGGAATGACCAGATAATCACAATCATCCAAATTGGATAACACCTCCTTAAGCAGAGCGCGGAGATGTTCCAACTTAAATTTAAAAGTAATCACATCAGGTTCAGCTTGTTGAGAAATGTTTCCTGAATCTGAAATTTCTCCCTCAGACAAAACCTCCCTGGCCCCCTCAGACTGGTGTAGGGGCCCTTCAGAAACCATATCATCAGCGTTCTCATGCTCTACAGAATTTTCTAAAACAGAGCAGTCGCGCTTTCGCTGATAAGTGGGCATATTGGCTAAAATGTTTTTGATAGAATTATCCATTACAGCCGTTAAATGTTGCATAGTAAGGAGTATTGGCGCACTAGATGTACTAGGGGCCTCCTGTATGGGCAAGACTGGTGTAGACGAAGGAGGGGATGATGCAGTACCATGCTTACTCCCCTCACTTGAGGAATCATCTTGGGCATCATTTTTACTAAATTTTTTAATGACATAAAATACATATAGTTAATGAGAAGGAACCTTGGTTTCCCCACAGTCAGAACACAATCTATCTGGTAGTTCAGACATGTTAAACAGGCATAAACTTGATAACAAAGCACAAAAAACGTTTTAAAATAAAACCGTTACTGTCACTTTAAATTTTAAACTAAACACACTTTATTACTGCAATTGCGAAAAAGTATGAAGGAATTGTTCAAAATTCACCAAAATTTCACCACAGTGTCTTAAAGCCTTAAAAGTATTGCACACCAAATTTGGAAGCTTTAACCCTTAAAATAACGGAACCGGAGCCGTTTTTATATTTAACCCCTTTACAGTCCCTGGAATCTGCTTTGCTGAGACCCAACCAAGCCCAAAGGGGAATACGATACCAAATGATGCCTTCAGAAAGACTTTTCTATGTATCAGAGCTCCACACACATGCAGCTGCATGCCATGCTGTCCTCAAAAACAAGTGCGCCATACCGGCGCGAAAATGAGGCTCTGACTATGATTAGGGAAAGCCCCTAAAGAATAAGGTGTCTAAAACAGTGCCTGCCGATATAATCATATCAAAATACCCAGAATAAATGATTCCTCAAGGCTAAATATGTGTTAATAATGAATCGATTTAGCCCAGAAAAAGTCTACAGTCTTAATAAGCCCTTGTGAAGCCCTTATTTACTATCTTAATAAACATGGCTTACCGGATCCCATAGGGAAAATGACAGCTTCCAGCATTACATCGTCTTGTTAGAATGTGTCATACCTCAAGCAGTAAGAGACTGCACACTGTTCCCCCAACTGAAGTTAATTGCTCTCAACAGTCCTGTGTGGAACAGCCATGGATTTTAGTTACGGTGCTAAAATCATTTTCCTCATACAAACAGAAATCTTCATCTCCTTTCTGTTTCTGAGTAAATAGTACATACCAGCACTATTTTAAAATAACAAACTCTTGATTGAATAATAAAAACTACAGTTAAACACTAAAAAACTCTAAGCCATCTCCGTGGAGATGTTGCCTGTACAACGGCAAAGAGAATGACTGGGGTAGGCGGAGCCTAGGAGGGATCATGTGACCAGCTTTGCTGGGCTCTTTGCCATTTCCTGTTGGGGAAGAGAATATCCCACAAGTAAGGATGACGCCGTGGACCGGACACACCTATGTTGGAGAAATGTGGTTCATATATAGCAAGTGTTTAACCCCTTAATGACCGGACCATTTTTCAATTTTCTTACCCTTAATGACAATGGCTATTTTTACATTTCTGCGGTGTTTGTGTTTAGCTGTAATTTTCCTCTTACTCATTTACTGTACCCACACATATTATATACCGTTTTTCTCGCCATTAAATGGACTTTCTAAAGATACCATTATTTTCATCATGTCTTATAATTTACTACAAAAAAATAATAAAATATGAGGAAAAAATGGAAAAAAACACACTTTTTCTAACTTTGACCCCCAAAATCTGTTACACATCTACAATCACCAAAAAAACACCCATGCTAAATAGTTTCTAAATTTTGTCCTGAGTTTAGAAATACCCAATGTTTACATGTTCTTAGCTTTTTTTGCAAGTTATAGGGCCATAAATACAAGTAGCACTTCGCTATTTCCAAACCACTTTTTTTCAAAATTAGCGATAGTTACATTGGAACCCTGATATCTGTCAGGAATACCTGAATATCCCTTGACATGTATATATTTTTTGTTAGAAGACAACCCAAAGTATTGATCTAGGCACATTTTGGTATATTTTATGCCACCATTTCACCGCCAAATGCGAAAAAATAAAAAAAAAAACTTTACATTTTTCACAATTTTAGGTTTCTCACTGAAATTATTTACAAACAGCTTGTGCTATTATGGCACAAATTGTTGTAAAAGCTTCTTTGGGATCCCCTTTGTTCAGAAATAGCAGACTTATATGGCTTTGGCATTGCTCTTTGGTAATTAGAAGGCCGCTAAATGCTGCTGCGCACCACACGTAAATTATGCCCAGCAGTGAAGGGGTTAATTAGGTAGGTTGTAGGGAGCTTGCAGGGTTAATTTTAGCTTTAGGTAGAGATCAGCCTCCCACCTGACACATCCCACCCCCTGATCCCTCCCAAACAGCTCTCTTCCCTCCCCCACCCCACAAATGTCCCCGCCATCTTAAGTACTGGCAGAAAGTCTGCCAGTACTAAATAAAAGGAGTTTTTTTTTTTTTTTTATAAAAAAAATAAAATATTTTAGCTGTGATGGACTCCTGCCTTAGCCCCAACCTACATGACCCCCCCCCCCCTCCAGCTCTCTAACCCTCTCCCCTATCTAATTGCGGCCATCTTGGGTACTGGCAGCTGTCTGCCAGTACCCAATTTGCCCCAAAAACAAAAAGTATTTTTGGAATTTTTTATGTTTTCTGTAGTGTAGCAGCCCCCCACAATACCCCTATACCCCTCCTCCTCCCAGATCCTTTTCTATTATTTTTTTTTTTAAATCTTTCCCCCCCCCTCTTCCCTCCTCATTGGTGTCAGTGGGCAGCTAATGCATGCGCACGCGCGCGCCCCCCGCACACTCCCGGCACCCGGCGTGCACATTGCACTTCTAGGAACCGGATGCCGGGTAGCGATGGGCCGCCCACCCGCCTCCCTGTTACGCTCCCACCCACCAACGAACCGGCACCATCGCTACCGGTGCAGAGAGGGCCACAGAGTGGCTCTCTCTGCATCGGAGTCTTCTAAAAAGGTATTGCAGGATGCCTCCATATGGAGGCATCACTGCAATACCCTGAGAGCTGCTAGAAGCGATTGCGATCGCTTCCAGCACTCTGTTAGACAACTGACGTACCAGGTACGTCCATTGTCATTAACTGCTTGTTAATGCATGACGTACCTGGTACGTCAGTTGTCATTAAGGGGTTAAGTTACATTTTATAAGCCTGATGAAACAGCTAGCTGCTGAGAAACGCGTCGCTTGATTTTAATCTTTGTTAGTAAAGTCTATAATTTTTTATCTTAAACACTTGCTACTGTGTATTATTTGGATCTTTATTGGTCCACTGGACAGCTGCTGATTGCCTCCTGTGGAAGCCTTGTCATAGTCTGTTGGGTGACTGTATTGATCCCTTCCTGTCTGAATAGCATCAATGGAGATGCATCACCTTTTGTGAGTATATATCTTACCACACATACTACTGCTCCTTGGTATAAGACTGTACTAGGCCATATAGGCACCTTTGTGTCTTTTTGTATTTTCATCACAGATTATCCATCATTTCGCCAAGAGGTCGGTCTGCTGGGTGACTGTTATAGATCCCAGACTGCTCCCATTGCACTAACTGGAGTGCTCCTAAGATTGTGAGTCTAATTTAACACAACCTGATCGTTTAACCTTTGTGGATCAAACAATATTGGGCCATGTGGCGCATCTGTCTCTTCTCTCGTTTATAGATTACCTTCTTGGATCCAGGCCGGGTCCCCTACAGATTGCTGCCTCTTATTTCTTCATTCCACCATCCAAAGACTTTATTATAGTTTTATCAAGTTTTTTTGCTTTAATACTTGATTATTAGTATGTTTATGTAACAATAATCTATATCTCTGACATTGTTTCTTTTTGGTATACACTATATATATTATTATACACATTACACAGCTTATTGAGTGTTAATTTCTCATCTTACTCCCACTATATTTATTAATTTTTCTAGGGCGCCCCCTATCTTATAGACAAAACCGTGTAACAGACCCAGACGAGATAAACACCAGAATCAAGAACACGCAGCCGTTATCAGGGTGACACTGAGAGGAAATACTTGCTAAGAAGCAAAATGTGGCTAAACAAGATATCAGATTGCAAAAACTCTGAGATAGAGGGCACACTCTAGGCAATCCAAGCCGCCCCACCGACCCATAGGTCTCAAAAGGGGAGAAGCACAGAACCTCAACGAGGCCCACAACACCCTCTTATTTTTTTTTTATGCAAACAGCATGGCAGGACGCCGCTGATGACTCCCTTGCTAGGCACTGCCTGGTAATGAACCCAGAACTCCAGGTCCAGAAACCAGATTGCTCTGTTTGTGCCACTGAAGATTGTTTCCGAAATGAACAACAAATCTCAGAACCTACTCCCAGCCGGGCCAGCCCAAGCGTCACAAAAGAGCGGAAAAAATAGCCTCAGCCATTCCAACAGAGCTCGGGGACCCACCCAAAACTCCTAAAAGACAGTCGACAAGGCCAAAGACCCAGAAAGATCTAGCAAAAGGCCCATCTTGACGTGGAGCCAGCAAGACTCCAGATAGAACAGAACAACCCAGAGAGCATACCTCTCTCCAAAATAGAGTAACCCTCTGTTCCATCCCCTGAATCTTAGGAGAAGTCCTAAAACAAGGCCACCTCCGTAAGAGAACAAGCCCCTCCCTAAGAAAAAAAGGTGGGCCATTAAGACAGAGCCCACGAGACACAAGGCCACAGGCTGAGCAAGAGATCAATTTCCAACGCAGATCAACTTGGATGGAATCCCCTTAGAAATTAGCCTGGCAGCACATAGACAGGGTGCAAAAGCTGCAGCGGCTACCCTGTAAATCCAGTGCCTGCAGAACCGTGAAGCTATCAGGTTACTTGAGCAAACCGTCCAAGGGAAACCTTTCAATAAGTGTAGGCAAGCCCAATGAGCAGCAGCACTCAGGAAATCTGGCCAACCGTGACCAGATCTACTAGCCAGACCAAAGGTCATAGCACAAGTTCCCTGGAACAGGAGAAGCCCAACCCGCCCTAGATCCTGAAAAGACCGGCAACAACCTGCAACGGGATCCACAAGGAAAAACGCTGAGCAAAAGCCTCAGCAACCGGAAAAACCAGGGGGATGACCGAGCTCCCGATTTTTTAAAACAAACAATATCCCAGAAACTCAAACACCCAGTCTGATATAAAAAACAGACCCACAGGGAGGTATCAATGTAATATCCAGAAGAACCCGGAGAACGAGAACACCTCACAAGTCCCGACCCAAGGAAGAGATCACCCCATGTTGAAGTCCAACGCTCCAAAGGAGCTAAGGCATCTCGAACCAAGACACTAGAGCCCATAGGCGTTCAAACTGCCACAAGGCGTCCAGAAAGTTCCAGAAGGACACATATAATCAAAAATAAAAGTCAACCTAGCCGGATAAAAGAAAATATAAGGCAACCCGTAGGTAAACACCCGAAAGAAGAAACAGGCATACCCGCAAGACCAGCCAAACAGAACCCTGATCTTCCAACAAAAACTGGGAAAGATCTCAATAACCGACAATCAGGAGATTACGTCATCCCCTCATGTCTAATAAGGTGAGCCATTTGAAGTAGAATACTGCGGATTCCCGTATCCGCTAAGGATAGGATCCTCTAATAACTTAAAAACGTGTGAGTAAAACACGGAGGCGCGCTATTCTGTAAAGAAAGGCACAACACTCAGGGACAGCTACACCCACAGGGAACTGTAGAGGCCCACCCAAGGTAGTGAGACCCGGGACAATAGGGCATGAGCACAAATGCAAATAAAACTTCTGGACGCATAATCGCCAAAAATATGTGAAAGCGAAAACGAGCTGCAACCTCCGGGGGGAACAAGTCGCCCTGCAAGGAGGGATAATTATAATCTGGATTGCCCGCATGTGTAGTAGTAGGGAGCGGTAGGGAACTTGCCTCTCAGAGAAAAGAACCCCCAGAGGCGGATGGCTCAGCAGACCCTTGATTCTCCGAGTCCGAGGAACAAGGCGCTCTAATACAACATATCAAACATAACTGATGACCTGTGTCAACTGGGCCAATTCACATTCTCAGTATCAGAAGCCTCCATAACCAGATAGAGATTATAATAATATGGACTAAAGAAAATTCTAAACGGCACCTGACACCCACAATGGCTGGGGCACTCACCACCTCCTAGGAACCAGACCAGAATTTTTCAGTCGCCACACAGTCAGGAATGCGGAAATGGAAGACCAGAACGTAAACACATCCAGTCACAAGGTGAACCGTATAGTCCAAAAAAAAGTGCGCCAATCATAAGGTCGCGTCACTTCCAAAGGCCCTTATGTTCTAAGCCGCAAGCCCAGTTAACACTACACATACGAAGTTTGAATCACATAACAAACGATTAAAAAAAAACCCTGTTCAATAATCCCCCTCGGGAGATATTAACCCTTGATTCCAAGATACCAAAGGAGCCTCACTGAGGCCCTATATTATATACTTAATAAGTCCCGCAAGATAGTACCTTACGGGAAGCAAATAAGTTACAGTACATTCTGATGAAGTAAAATTAAATGATCTTACCGGAATCTACACCGTGGAACAGGAACACTGTCCTTCAAGTGTGACGAAAAGTAGCAGCACCTCCGCCATGGACTTGAGAGAAGAAAGCAGGCAGCGAAGCGAAGTTAGACAACTCTGATTGCTTGTGGAGCTGTTAATCTGAGTCGGGATGGTTTCGCAGAAAGACTCTCCCTGCATCTCCGGACTCTAACTTTCATCCAGGCCCTTACTGAGAGACTGATAGGATTACTTTAAACTCCCGTCCCATGTCGAGGAGTACTACCCTCCATAAGAGACAAAACAAACTTCTGACACTTCTCTGCCAACCTCCTGGGACGAAAGGCAAAGATTGACTGGGGGGATGAGAGGAGTATTTAAGCCTTTGGCTGGGGTATCTTTGCCTCCTCATTTCCCAAAAGTAATGAATGCAGCTGTGGACTCTTTCCATTTATGAAGACATTTTTTTATATATATATATATATATATATATATATACATATATACACACACACACACTGTGTATATATATATATATATATATATATATAAATATATATATATATATATACACATACATACACATATCTTCATAAGAGAATACATAAAATGCAAACACTCACCAATGAAGTGACAGACCTTGCATCCTCTTCATAATTTACTACAGGGGGTGGCTCTTTTCCATCATTCTCTTGTACTTTCTGATCCAGTAACTCTTTCTGAGCAGATATTTTGGCCTCTGTGCACTTAAGATGTTGTATTGTCTGCTTGAGTTCTTCAAGTGCCTGTTTTTGGCTAAGCAGTAGCACAATGCTGTGGCAAAGGACAAAAACAAAACATATCTGTAATAGATAAAACTACAAAATAAAAAAAAATCTCTTCACATAAGAGTGTTAGCACAGTTTAATACTTTGATAATAGGTGGTAAGGAGTTATTAGATGCTTTATAACTATAGCATCTTGGACTCCTTTAGAGTAAGGAAGGAAATATTTTAAAAAAACTGAACACAATTAAACAAGACAGAAGATACAAGACCATTCAAATATTAGAGAACATATATAGCGCAAATATAAATCCCTTTCTGTAACAGTAGCAAAAATTCCAAAGCAACATATACTAAGGCACAGGTTTTGAGAAGGAAAAAACAAAAAACCTTATCTAGGTATGACAGATAACTTTCTACCACATGCTGTTTTTAAAGAATCAATCATACTGAATTCTCAGGGTATACATACAAAAAGATGATAATACTGCACATTTATTTAACAGTAGCTTCATCATAACTAGCTATATTTGAGGCCACAGCCTCAGCAGAATAAGTCTTCACATTAAAAAGTATGGGACCTCTTCCTAAGTTATTAAGATATGACAAGCAACTCAAAAAATCAAATAAGCTTTTAAAGCCTACTGCCCCTTTCTGGATGTAGGACAAAATGGTAATCAATCTCTTCTGGTATTATTAGTAGCTTCTATGCAATACTTTAGCACTCTTACTAGATCAAGTCTCAGTAGAACTTTATTTGTTTGTTTAAAGTTAAAATCTGAAATCTTTGATTAAAGCTGAAACTGCCCTCCTATTTCTGAGATTTACAGAAAAACATGTTTACTCATCTTACCATAATTTACAGCTTACTAGGGAAGAAACTATGAGAGGAAAAACAATTCAAAACTTCACTAATAAAAGGCCCCAACACCAAGGGATAGCGGTTTCCTAGCAAGAGAGAGTACAAAGGAAGCCTAGTGAGTTCTACATCGAGTCTGGAGTCAAAATATAGAAATTATAGCAACCTTTTGTGACATTCACTATGGAGCAGTAAAGCAACAAACGGTAAAAAGAGTAACAAAAATAGACCCATATAGTTATATTTTCAGAGGCAGCAGATACATTTTCTTCATATAAATTTAGCTTCAGCTCCAACATTCAAGTTTTGTTGACTTCTTTCAAAGAAATTGAAGGCCAGGAAGTAAACAGCTTTTGTTATTGACATATTCATGACTAGATAATCCAATAACAGCTAGATATTATATATTTGACAAGCATGGACTTCAAGGACGTTAATGAAACACGTTATTTTTGCTAATATAGTGGATACCCTTTCCCTCAGATTCTTCTGTTCAATTGGCAGATGTAACAACTGCACCTCAAAAGGAAAAAATGCCACAATAGTGTAGTTCAATTTCCTTCAGGTTATTTAAATAATGTCTCTTAGTTTACTCATAAGTGGATGAACTTTCACAAGCTCTATTGATAAACAACAATGTTGTGATCACCTCACAACCGGCACTCCACTAGGCACAATCTGTAAAACGGCTTTTAAAATGAGAAAATAAACATAGTACAGACCACTTTTTAACCATCAACTAGATATATTTATTGAACTCACTCTTAAGCTCAATCGTGCTTTAGGAAGAGTTACGTTCGGCACATAACCAGCCCAACATCCGGATGTAAAATAAAAACTTGCTTACTGATTTTTGGAGGGGCGGAGCTTGGCCACCCAGGTGGATAGCCGTGTTCTAGAGGAGCTCCTGATCCCTAAAGCAGTACAATC
Source organism: Bombina bombina (assembly GCF_027579735.1). Lineage (NCBI taxonomy): Eukaryota > Metazoa > Chordata > Amphibia > Anura > Bombinatoridae > Bombina > Bombina bombina. The sequence continues at coordinate 262,238,907 of NC_069500.1, read as the reverse complement.
AATATTTATGGCACATCCATAATCCTTTTAACCTACCCTCGATGGGGCTAAAGTAGTAGGGGTCAACCTGAAACTGTAACCGGCGCTATAGCGCGATACCGCCGCACAGTAAGACCGCATTGCTTTACTTGATGTACGCAACGGCTGAGAGACAATCTACAGGCCTCCTGTAGCAAACGGAGAGTATGCGACCTAGAAACCCTCAAGCAAGCTCCACATTACTGCAGCACCGGAAAATTTGATGTTCTAGGCGGACCTAACATCCTAAACCAGTCACCGTACCACACAGTGACATCAGCCATACCAGCAACACCCTTAACATAATCACTCAGATGTGGGTGCACGCCATACAGCCCTAACCTACCGTATCCGATAAACAGAAGACTACGTTATCTAGAACGCAGGGCCATCTTCACTGTTAACTATGCAGCAAAAGCATAAATAATTAGACAGCAGGCCTACCACAGAAGTGACTGCTCTAACATCTTGCATAACTGGGTGATATAGCCCTCTTCACATTGCCATAACATAACTGACAAAGATCGTGGCTAATGCAATAATCAGAGAGTTATAGTGGAGCTAACACGAAAGAGGCTATATAAACCAACAACAGACTAACCACGGGGCCATACTGAGGCCTGTACACGCCATTCCTAGCAACCTGTGGACTTTCATTTAACAGCGCATACTGAGATAGCAAAATATTAAACACAGGTATCCCTCAGATACACGCTAGCCACAAAATTATAAACATCTAACCCCTCAATTACCACTAATTATTTTACAAATTGTCGGAAGCATCTCCAAGCCACAATCTGTAAATGCTGAGGCCTATACGCGAAATATATCCAACAACTAAATAAGTTGATGTAAGGCTGTGTAATCTACACTAACGGTGTTTACTACTATACTCACACCGGACTACACCGTGGACTAATACAAGAGGGTTGGCAGTGGGATGCCTGGCAAAAAGCAGCATAACGTAGACAAAAGTGCATCCACCTGGCCACTTAGTAAATATTTAAAGCAAGTGGAGCAACCTAGCACCACAACAATAGAAGATATAGCTAACCACCAACAGACAACCTCTGCACAACTACACTCACCTGACTCACAGACACAACACCTCATTACTAAAGAAGATCTGCAAAACCTATCTTCGAAAAAACGTAATGCAGGAAATGCGTAGCCTTTCAGAGATCTAAGAAAAGACATTAACGCCTTGGATACAAGGGAGACACAGGTCGAGGCAGCGCCGGCGATCAACACTGTCTCCATCCAACAAACATCCACAGAACTCCAACACCACCTAGACACGATTAAATCACTTACAGACAAGCTAGAAGAGCTCGATAACCGAGGCCGAAGAAACAACCTGAGAATAAGGGGTGTATGAGACCATACATCCACCATCTATAGAGGGATATCTACAAAGTCTTTTTCGTACTGTAAAAGGGACACCCACATCACCTGACATAATAATGGAGCAGGCCCACAGAGCCCTGAGGCCAAAACATCCACCAAAAGCACCCCCCAGGGACATCATCGTCCGGTTCCTGAATTTAAAGGACAAGGAAGAAATCCTCAAATGTGCAAGAGCAAAATACCCTTAACAGATGCAGGTGAGGATACACAATTGCTCTCTGACCTTTTGCTAACTACTCTGCAAAAGAGCAGGGAACTTGCACATGTCACTGCAAGATTGAGGTCCAGTAAAACACAATATCGTTGGGGTTTTACAATATCACTAATCGACACGCACAACAATAAGACTGTATCTGATCTACAGGCCTTCTACAAAGACTTATCCTTGGAAGAGGTCCAGCAGCAATCCCAAACTAGCTCAGGTCTGGAGACCTCTGCACCGTCCAAGTTTCCTTAACTTGATGATAGAGCCCATGGACGAAGATAGATAACTTTAGCTCTTTTACCAGAGCAACACAGTATCCTTTTTAAAATTTATATTACTATGCCTAGAAAACTCCTAAAGCGATTTATTAAGGACATTGTAAATGAGATGACTTCTATAAATAGATATCAGAGATGGTTTCACAATGTGTTGGTATTAGGGTGTTGATGTACTCCCCCTGTTATTGATTTAATCCCCCACACTACTATTACTTGAAGGTTAGTTCTGACCATATAAATAGACTAAAAACACCCCCTTTAAATAAACCACTACACTATAGAATGACACACAAACAATTAATTGAGGTACAGACACATCACACAAAATTGTCAGGCCTGATATTAAGTCAGGTAGATAAAGATTCAAGCACTAGTGGGAAAATACGCCAGAGGACCCCAACAATACTTTTCCCCAACATATAAGTAAACTCGTTAAAACCAATTTTCTTACAACTTGAAGAATTGTCTCACACTAATTACATGTTTCTATATATACCTCCCTAATCAAGAACGTTTCGACACATAACTACCTATTTACCCCATCTTTCCTTCCCATCCCCATAACACCTTCCCCATTTGCCATAATCAATCCATCACTCAGGTTTGTGGAAACACAATTCTTGAGCATATAATGTTTGACCAAGTTGTACTTGCTAAAAGGTTACTACCCCTATTATATTTGTTAACGGATATACGGTTGCCTTTTGTTTAGACAATCTTTTGATTGTCTTGTTAATAGAGATAACCGACTACCAATTGTTTTATATATCTGTCGCCTTGTGTATCAGCTATCTTATTTAACTATATCTTACTCATCTTAATCTACATCATCTTCTTTTCTTTCACCTTTAACCTACTCCTAAAGACTTCATACTCTTCCCTTTCAATCCCCTTCTCCCCCCACCCCTTTTTTTTTCTCTCTCTCTCTCTCTCTCTCTCTCTCCCTACAGAATGAATCGCCAAGCCAGCAGGTTTGGAACACATGATCTGAACTTCACCACCATAAACGCAAAGGGCCTCAACAACCCAGGTAAAAGGTCCATAGCCTTTAGAGAACTCAACAATTTAAACAGCCATGTGATATTTTTTCAAGAAACACATTTTCGTAAGGAAAGGGAACCAAAATGGTATAATGCACAATAGCCCACAGCTTATTTTGCTTCTGGTACGTCCAAGAAATGTGGAGTAGGCATATTTATACATCAATCTGTCCCCCTAAAGCCAACACATATTGAAAAAGACACAGAGGGGAGATTTCCTGTCCTTACCACAATGCTCTATGACCATCCCATTACAATGGCAACAATATATACCCCAAACACTGACTAGCACTCGTTTCTTAAATGCGTTTCAAAGGTACTGAAAGATCATGCGAAGGGCCCAGTGTTTCCAGCTTGTGACCTAAATTTACCTTTAGATGCCCGAGTGGATACTTCTAATGGCTCAATTAGAATTCCCAATAGAACGATTAAATCTGTCAAGACAACCCTTTCGGACTTAGTATTGCACAATATTTGGAGAACACTGAACCCCACAAGCAAAGAATAGACTTATTTTTCACCTTCCCACAATAAATACTTGCGAATTGATTATATTTTTACAGACACAACGGGATTAGATATGGTTAACACATGCAATATCGACCCGATTACATGGTCAGATCATGCCCCGTTCAATGGCCTGACATCCCCCAACAGTATACATATGGAGACTTGATTTGTTATTAGACAAACCCCTCAGACAGAATTGCAAAAATCCTTGGAGGACTATCACATAATGACCCCACACACACCTCATTGAAAAATATGTGGGAAGCACATAAATGTGTGATGCGTGGTGAATTTCTCAAAGATAAGCACAATTACTCAAACAATACAAAGAAAAACACAGAACTGTTAAACGCTATATCAACCTTAGAATTCAAACACAAACAGAACCCTCTTGATGAAGACAACAGAAAGGAGCTCACCCATACCAGGGATGAACTTAAACAACATTTACTAGAAGCTTTCCAACACAAAGCCTTAACAATCAAACAACAATACTATGAAGGGGCAACAAGCCAGGGAGATTATTAGCTAAATCAAAATGCAGAAAGCAACCTAAATCACGTATACACTGTATAAAGACTGCAGACGACTCATCACTAAAATGTAGCAAACAGATAGCAAATGCTTTCCATTCTTATTATAGTACACTATATAACCTCAAGCAAGCGGAAGACACAGGGACACAAAACAGTAAGTATTATCATCTAAACAACAAGCTATAGAGGCTTACTTAGCCACTCTAGATCTACCATAGTTAGATCAGGCAGACGTCGATAATATGGACATGCCAATCTCAATGGAAGAATTAGCTCAGGCGGTTAAGGAACTACCAGGTGAGAAAACCCCTGGTACAGATGGGCTTACACCAAGATATTACAAAACATTCTTTACTTCTTTGGCCCCCATAATGCTCCAACTCTTTAACAACTTGGCCACCTTGCCAGTTCAATGCTAGAAGCACATATTACAAACATTCCTAAACCCGGAAAATCCTCCAATACCCCAGAAAAACAAGTCAACCTTTTAGCAAAGATCCTGGCAAAACACCTAAATAAATACCTCCCAAACCGAATATCGATCGATAAGATGGGTTTTTTTTCCAGGCAGAGAGGCCCGGGACAATACCTCTAAAGTATTACAATTAATAAATTATGCCCGAACTGAAGGAGTGCCTATGGCTCTCTTCTCAACAGATGCAGAGAAGGCCTTCTTTTTCTGCGCCCTGAACTTTGGAGACTCTTTTGTAAACATGACATTTGTCTTAGATTCTCCCCCAAATGCTCGGGTTAGGGTAAATCAAAAACTCTCAGATACATTCCATATAACCAACAGCACTAGACAGGGGTGCACTCTTTATCCTCTTTTGTTTATCCTGTCAATTGAAGAGTTAGCACATAAAGTCAGGAACAACCCTAAAATCACCGGAATTAGAGTTGGAGATACAGAGCTTAAGCAGGCACTTTATGCGGATGATATTCTTTACACTCTCACAAATATAGACTCTTCCATTCCAGAACTTCTTAAAGAAATAGAACTCTATGGCACACTCTCAAATTTTCACCTCAATCTCACAAAGTCAGAGCTCCTAGATATCAGTACACCGCATGAACACATACAACTTGTTCAAACAAATTACAAGGTCCCTATAGCCAAATCACAGTTGAAATATCTGGGCATTGACCTCTCAACAAACCCACAATATCTTTACAAGAACAACTATTCAAAACTAAGGGACAAAATAGTTAGGGATCTATCTTCATGGAAAAACAAACCACTTTTGTGGCTAGGAAAAATAGGGGTGATTAAAATTAACATTTTACCACGTATTGTATACATTTTACAGACAATTCCGATCCCCTTACCTAGAGACTTCCTATCTCAATTACAAAAAATCATTGAACAATTTGTTTGGACGGGCACAAAACCAAGAGTCCCTAGGAAAACAATGTATCTTCCCAGAGATAGAGGGCTAGGATTCCCGGACCTGGTTACTTATAGGCAAGCAATCTTATTACAAAGGTTAATAGAGTGGTCACACAACACCACACAAAGTGTGGGTCAGACTAGAAGTTCAAATATTCAAACTGAACAACGTTGGCACATTAGCGTGGATTTCAACATCTCTACGACATGGAAATTTTGCATGAATGGGATAAACTAATAGCCACTAGCGCACACATATCTGCTAAACTATCGCCATTAATACCCATTATATAAAATCCAGATCTACTATACCACAAACTGGGAACACGTATCAGAAAACCTTATAGCTTGAGGGCAGATACTTTCCATTTCGCCATTAAAAATTGGCGATTACACTCACAACAACATATGATAAAAACACACTGAAAAATATTCTCCTCATGGTTGAGATACAACCAGCTAACCCCCTATCTAACACATCATGCATACAAAAATATTTTTACAAGAGATCTCATCCATTTGAACATCTATGCACCATGACCACTTCAATGAGACGATTGATATCCTTAGTATATAAACATCTACCTCCAGAAACACAATTACCAACTTACACCATAGCCTGGAACAGAGACTTCAATAATGACATAGACAGAGAAGACTGGCTTAAATCATTTGCACTAGCTAAGCGCTCCTCAGTATCAGCGACTGTACAAGAAATACAACTTAAGCTGCTATGCAGGTGGTATTTAACCTCGGTAAGGCTACATAGATATTTCCCAATTGCAAGCCCCCTATGTTGGAGAGGCTGCGGAGAATCTGGCATGCTTGTTCACATTTGGTGGTCGTGCCAGAGACTCCAGGGTTTCTGGACGGAAGTGAAATTATATCAGATAAATTACAAACACTAATCCCAAAAACACTAGAAACAATACTCTTCCTCCCTCTCCCCAAAATCAGGGAAACACATGCGTGGGTCCTTCTCCTGATGATGCTTACAGGAGCCAAAAAGCGCATTCCAAAAAATGGAAAGCAAAAGAAGTACCAACCATTGAGGAATGGATCTCCTCCGTTGATTACCTTATTAGAGAGATTTCCCTATTATAAAAGCAACCAAATTGCACCCATGAAATTATGCTGGCTACCTGGAGAGACCTCCCCCTCTGATAAGAAACATCCCATGTGTATATATATATACACTAAAAATGGCTTAAAGGGACAGTATACACTCATTTTCATATAACTGCATGTAATAGACACCATTATAAAGAATAAGATGCACAGATACCGATATAAAAATCCAGTATAAAACTGTTTAAAAACTTACTTAGAAGCTTTCAGTTTAGCTCTGTTGAAAAGGCAGTTGGAAAGCCCACTGCAAGTGGGAAATAAGACACTCCCCCTCCCCCTTCTTTTGCATATGAAAAGACCCTTTACACAAACAGGAGCAAGCTGGAGAAGGTAGCTGACAGTATTCACATAAAACTTTGGGGCTTGGTTAGGAGTCTGAAAATCAGAGCAATGTTATTTAAAAATAAGCAAAACTAAACATTTAAACAAAAAAAAAAAAAAAACTTCAAGGGGTATATAAATAGATCATCTACAAAACATTTATGCAAAGAAAAAATGAGTGTATAATGTCCCTTTAAGACTGGATCCCACCCCCCACCCTCTTCTTAAATTTCTTCTTAATTCCTGATACACAGATCTTGTTTTGGAAAAAAAAAAGCTTGTTTATTAAAACAATACAATAATTATAAAAATTCCTTCCGTACAATGGTATACAATAGGCAATGGAAACTATTGTATCAAAGTCTTTACATAGGGCAATAAGTTCCAATTTAAACACCTAATTGTCTCGTTAAGTACTCTTGGATATCAGTGTTAGTCTGACGCGGGTTTACTATGAAACAGCTTTCTCAAGGATACTAATCAAATTTCAGTTCTGGATGTTTATTTACCAAAAAAAAGAGTTCCTATTGGTTGTCATTAATATCTTGGTGCCTTTTCTTAATATACTTTCCAAGTTCTTTCTTCCGGCATTGTTCTACATCATTTCCAGTTTCCCGTTTGTGTCATTATGTCACTTCCAGTCATGAGACAAACCACCATATTGGTTCTAGTTCATACTTGGAATCCATATTTGTAGTATTTTTTTATTAATGATATTAAAGGCATTAAAAATCATATTGGTAAATGTTTGGCTTAACACTTTATATAGCAAACATGTTATTGCAAGAAAATATATACACATCATTAGAAATGGAAGGACATTTAATCTATATGCACTTACACCTATAAGGTTAAAAGATGGATCTGTATATTTAAATATATGTATATTACTAAAGGATTATTTGAAAATCTACTTGCACATGTACAAATTACTCTATTAAGGTATCTATTACCAATGGAGTAATTGATACATTATCATATGAACACATACGAGAAATCAATATTTGGGATTGTATGACTACATCAGTGTACATATATAGATAAGATGCGGTTTCTTAAAACAGTTTAGAAAAAGTGGCATATTTCAGGGGGGGGGGGGGAGGGGTTTAGAAAAAAAAAAAGAGAAGGAACGCTAATACAAGCAATTAGGATTAATCACTAAAAATAAATTATTTCAAAAAATCCCTCATATTCAAAATATATAAAAAAAAGATTAGAGGAAAAAACACAATCTGCCCTTGTAATGAACTAACAAATGTTCTATATTCTTCTGGAACAATTGTAGTCTATTGAGTATCCGTACCATACAATGTTTAAAGTATGTAATGATTCTCTGAATGCATAAATGGGCTTGATTTTTCAATAAAATTAATATATCAATCAAAAAAGTACTTATATTGTTTAAAAATTCTTCCAGTGAGCTCACTTCCCTACTTTGAGTTGCAGGTCCACCTTTAGAATGCTGTATGAAGGTCTGCGGGTTGCTCCAGAATGATTGTCGATCTGGAATATCACTATACTTCTCATGTGATCAAGGCATCCAGCCTATACACAATATGAAGTGATGCAAATTTGGATGCAACTTATCTCCAGAATGTGCTGTACTTTATCTTGTAATATTTATCTTTCCATGTAGCACTAGGTAATGGTATTTCTGTCTCCAGTACACTGTTTTACTAGGCCGGACCTCCAGTATTCATGCTTTGGTTCGTTAGTTGATTTTTTTTACAAACGGCCTGCCTTATTCAAACCACCGCTCCCAGCTTTTGCTGTGATGCGCTCTGCCGTGACTCACAGATTTGCCAAACAAGGTTACACCTCTACGCATTTCGCCTATGGCAGCTTTTGTCACGAGTTATATAGAATATTAGGGATTATTTAATTAATGTATTTTTAGCAGTTGACTCCTAATTGCTTGTATAAGCACTACTTCCCTTTTTTTCTTTGTATGCACATTATTTTAACCTTTGGGAACAAGGAATGTCCTGGGCAGTTTTAGCCATATAAGAATTTTTTAAGTTTTTAGATAAATTACATTTCTTTGTTTTTGTATTTTTAAAGTTTTTTTTAGATTAGGTATTAGCTTTCTAGTTGAAAAATCCACTTAATATCTATTCTGTTAGGAGTATTTAGAGTATCGCCACCTCTCCAATGTGGTGATACTCTTGCAATCCCCATAAATTTTAAAGTATAAGAATTACAATTGTGTCTTCTTATAGTGCAATGATAGTGGATGTTTTTTAGTTCCCTTATTAAATGTTACAGATATGTTCAGCTATCCTTACTCTCAGAGGACGTGTACATTTCTGGTATTACAAGTAATAAATTGTTATATGCTATACTATTTTTGTGCCCACATTAGATTGGAAAAGTTCAATATGTTTTGTCATATAATTTGAGTATACCCATTACACATGCCACATCTAAAAAATCCTTTTAAATTCCTATCAGCTAACCACATTTCATCCTTGATGTCTTTCCTGATGTAAGCTCATTGACAAAATATTTTTCAGGTTAGGTGATTTACAGAAGATTATCTTAGGCTTTTCTCTTAAGATTTCTTCTAAAGCTGGATCTCTTTTTAAGATCCCAAGATATTCAATAATTTTCTTAATTTGGAAAATATCTGTACTATCATTTAAAACTGTAGTTCCGTATATTCTTCCTTATCTTGTTTATCTTGTCTTTTATATTTCAAGAGACCTCTATTTAATTTACCCACTTCTATCACATTTTAAAAAAAAATAATTTTTTTCAAGAAATCTTTTCTTTATAATATCAGCTTGTTTATAATAATTCTCAATTTCGGTACAATTTCTTCTTCTATAAAATTGTCCCTTTGGTATATTTTCTAACCAAGCTTTATAATGACAGCTGTATGTATGTATGTATGTATGTATGTGTATATATATATATATATATATATATATATATATATATATATATATATATATATATATATATATATATATATATATATATATATATATAGGAATTAGTGTCAAATAATAATAAAAATAATTCTTAGTCTTAATTTTATCATTTTCTATATATACCTCGAAATCTAGAAATCTAAATAATTATTTTCTTGACTCGCTTCCCATATTAGTTAAATGCCCTAATCATTCAAATTTAGATTTCTATTGTATTCTTCCAATTGCAACTGCGTTCCTTTCCATATAAAGAAAAGGTCATCTATGAACCTACAATGGGACACCAGGTATTGTGACAAGAATTGCGAACTGTATAGAAAAAGTGGTCCCCCCACACAACTGGGCCCAAAACTAGTGCCCATCGCATTCCTGCATAGTTGAAGATAAGATTTATATTGAAATTTTGGAAGAAGTAAGTCTCCAGTAACAGTTGAATCCAGTCTATTACTTACTACTTTTGGTAAATAAACATCCAGAACTGAAATTTGTTAGTATCCTTGAGAAAGCCGTTTCATGGTAAAATGTGCATCAGACTAACGCTGATATCCCCGAGTACTTACAATTAGGTGTTTAAATTGAGATTTGTAATTCTCCTAATTAAGGACTTTGATAAAATAGTTCCCATTACCTATTGTATAAAATTGTACAGAAGGGATTTTTATAATTATTTTATTGTTTTAATAAACAAGTTTTTGTTTTACATCCAGATGTTGGGTTGGTTATGTGCCGAACATAACACTGCATAAAAACAAAAATTTATGCTTACTCTTTTTTGACACGGTGAGTCCACGAATCAATTACTGTTGGGGAATATCACTCCTGGCCAGCAGGAGGAGGCAAAGAGCACCACAGCAAAAGCTGCTAAGTATCACTTCCCCACCCACAATCCCCAGTCATTCGACCAAAGGAAAGGAGAGAAAGTAAGTAACACAAGGTGCTGAGGTGCCTGAGGTTTATATCAAAAAACTGTCTGAACAATACAGGGCGGGCCGTGGACTCGCCGTGTCAAGAAAGAAAGAAATTTATCAGGTAAGCATACATTTTGTTTTCTTTCTTATGACACATTGAGTCCACGGATCATCATCAATTACTGTTGGGAATCAATACCCAAGCTAGAGTAGCAAACAAACCACTTAAGTCCAAGTAGTATAAAATACGCTCAAAACAACGTTTAATTGTAACACTGAATGACAATGAAAGTTCATTGCAATTGATTCTTTGTTTCTAAAAAATTGTGTTTTTAAATGTCAGATGTCAAATACAGTATAACTTACAGGATCCACTGAATTAATGGAGTTGCAAATATGAAACACCTTTAAAGCTGTACAGGCTACGCTCCAAGCCTGTCAATGTATAGAAAATGTCACAGCTATGCAAGGATCCGTGTTACATATAAATAAACCACACTGATTAAATAGCCGTAAAAAAGCTTCAGAAATTGTAGCTATTTACTCACGGTTCCGGGGTGAATTCCTGTATAATCCCACTGACCTTATGTAGTCAGTAACGGTCTCAGTCCCAATGCCGTAGTGCTTCAGGGCTCTCCAAATACCCTGCTGTAATCCAAAGGTAACTCAAACAAAAACTCGTTAAGCAGCTGCGGTGACCACTTGTATAAGGCGAGGAGGGAGAGAACAGGGCAAATAAAAAGTTTGTTTATTGTAGAATTGTTAAAAGTATACAGAGCACAGCTAACAGATCTACACAACTTACGCGTTTCCTGCCCTACAGGGCACTTCCTCAGAGCTGTTGTACAGTTGTGTCAAACCTAATTAAGTACACTGGTAGGAAATCTGGCCCAGCCAATCGGAATCCACATGGGCCACACTCCCCCTCCGTGAACCTATCGCATATAATCTAACACATGTACAAATACGAAAAAACAATAAAGAAACAAAACTGAAATTTACTATCATCTCATAAAGCATATACCATTTGCTAAAACACACGCCCAGATTCATAATGAAAGAGATAGCACATACAGATATTTACAAGCTCCCCCTACTATATTCGCTCCCGGATCGGGGGCCGACCCTTCATGCTGACTTGGGGTCAGCTGCGGGTTTCTTAGACTGCTTCCCCTTGTTCCAAGACTGACTAGGCTTCCAGGAGGACTTGGCTTGATCTTGCTTGGAGGAGGGAGATGAGTGTTAACCTCTAAAGTTACGAAAGAAACGAAAATTACTCTGACGTCCTTTCTGCCTATACTTTTTATCTTGAGGAAGAAAGGATCCCTTCCCTCCTGTAATATCGGAAATAATCTCAGTCAAACCAGGCCCAAACAAGGTCTTACCCTTGTAGGGAATCGCCAAAAGTTTGGACATAGACGAAATGTCCGCAGACCAGGACTTCAACCATAAGACTGCGAGCTAGAACTGCAAAACCAGATATCTTTGCTCCCAGCTTAATGAATTGTAAGGAAGCATCCATAATAAAGGAATTGGCCAATTTAAGAAACTTAATCCTGTCCTGGATTTCCTCAAGAGGAGTATCTGTCCGAATAGAATCAGACGACGCATCAAACCAGTAAGCTGCAGCGCTGGTGACAGTGACAATACATATCGCAGGTTGCCATTGGAGACCCTGGTGAACATACATTTTCTTTAGTAATGTCTCCAACTTCTTATCCATCATATGCTTGAAAGAACAACTATCCTCTATGGGAATAGTAGTCCTCTTAGCCAAAGTGGAAATCGCTCCTTCTACCTTAGGAACCGTCTGCCAGGACTCCTTAATGAAATCAGCTATAGGAAACATCTTCTTGAAAATAGGAGATGGAGAAAAGGAATACCAGGTCTCTCCCACTCCAGTGCAATAATCTCTGTTGCACGGTCTGGAAAAGGGAAAACCTCCACCGCGGAGGGAACATCAAAGTATTTGTTCAGCTTACTAGACTTCTTAGGATTGACTATGATTGTCGTGTCGGAGTCGTCCAAGTTAGCCAAAAGCTTCTTAAGTAACATGCAAAGGCGTTCTAGCTTAAATCTGAAGGATACCACTTCACCCTCAGACGCTACAGAAGTAACTTTGTCCTCAGACTTTTGAGAAGAAGCACTGAGTAGCCACAACCTGATCAGAAACCTTACTTGCTGATTCCTTAAGTTTCCTTTTACACCTTTTCTGCATCATGGGAAAGGCGGACAATGCTTCAGATACCACTGAGGATTTCTGAGTAGCAATGTCCTGCAAAGAAAATCCTACTGGATTGTGAGAGGAAATGCAGGGCAGGGCACTGCAAGTTGAGACGTAAAGGATTGGGACGCTTGAGGAGAAATCTGCGGCATATCTGCTACAGGAGAAACCTGAACAGCATCCGCCCTAGCTAATGATGGCTCATGATCAAAAATGTTTTCCCTATAATTTAATGTTCTCTCTATACAGGAGGAACAAAAGGGTACTGGGGGTTCCACCTGAGCATCATAACAAAGCTGACATGCAACAATCTGCAAGGCCTATTGTTCCATTCTCAATAAAAACGACAAGCAAGAAAAATAAACTATTTCTTTAATACTTATGAAGAATTACTGCGCCTTTAAATAGAGCTTAAATCAAACCTCTGGTACACAAACTAGATTAAGTACTGAGCAACAAACCCCAGGCAACCCAAACACATCAGCAGTTCACTGAGGTGCTACCTGTCCTGCAGCCTGAAGAGAAAATTACAAACTGATCCGTTCCGGACGGCAACGCTATCTTTTTCTCTTTAAAGGGACACTGAACCCAAATTTTTTCTTTTGTGATTCAGAAAGAGCATGCAATTTTAAGCAACTTTTTCATTTACTCCTATTATCAAATTGTCTTCATTCTCTTGGTATCTTTATTTGAAAAGCAAGAATGTAAGTTTAGATGCCGGCCCATTTTTGGTAAACAACCTAGGTTGTTCTTGCCGATTGGTGGATAAATTCACCCACCAATAAACAAGTGCTGTCCATGGTCCTGAACCAAAAATTGGCTGGCTCCTTAGCTTAGATGCCTTGTTTTTCAAATAAAGATAGCAAGGGAACAAAGAAAAATTGATAATAGGAGTAAAATTAGAAAGTTGCTTAAAATTGCATGCTCCATCTGAATCACAAAAGAAAAAAATTGGGTTCAGTGTCCCTCTTAAGAAACAGCCGACAACTGTATCACTATTCTGCAGCCCACAGAGCCACAGAAAGCGCGCCAACTGAAAAAAACACCCCCTTGCAAGGTTTCTCCCCCTTAGGCATGGAGTGGACCTGTAGACATAACGGAGCAACAGTAAAAAACACAATACACATTCCCTGAGACAGGTGGTCCTGAGACAACCACCAGAGAAGAGAATCTCTGGTCTCCTGGTCCAGATGCAGTTGAGGAGACAAATCTGCATAATCCCCATTCCACTGTTTGAGCATGCATAGATGTAGTGGTCTGAGGTGTAGGCGGGCAAAAGGAACTATGTCCATTGCCGCTACCATGAGTCCGATTACCTCCATATACTGAGCCACTGATGGCCGAGGAATGGAATGAATAGCTCGGCAAGTGGTTAAGAGCTTTGATTTTCTGACAGCCATCAGAAATATTTTCATTTCTACCGAGTCTATCAGAGTCCCTAGGAAGGAAACTCTTATAAGAGGGAAGAGAGAAGTCTTTTTTTTATGTTCACCGTCCACCCGTGAGATCTCAGAAAAGCCAACACAATGTCCGTGTGAGACTTGGATAGCTGGAAAGTTGACGCCTGAAATAAGATGTCGTCTAGATAAGGTGCCACTGATATGCCCCGTGGTCGTAGAACCGCCAGAAGGGACCCTAGCACCCTTGCGAAAATTCTGTGAATAGGGATGTGTAGATACGCATCCTTTAAGTCCACGGTGGTCATATATTGACCCTCCTGGATCAGAGGTAGAATAGACCGAATAGTCTCCATCTTGAATGATGGAACTTTGAGAAACTTGTTTAAAATGTTGAGATCCAAGATTGATCTGAAAGTTACCTCTTTTTTGGAAACCACAAACAAGTTTGAGTAAAAAACCTAGCCCCCTGTTACTCTTTTGGGACTGGGCGGATCACCCCCCATGGTATGTAGGTCTTCTACACAGCGTAAGAACGCCTCTCTCTTTGTCTGTTTACAGACAATCGAGAAATGTGAAAAGTCCCCCTTGGAAGAGAGCCTTTGAATTCCAGAAAATATCCCTGGGACACAATTTCTAAAACCCAGGGATCGTGAACATCTCTTGCCCAAGCCTGAGCGAAGAGAGAGAGTCTGCCCCCTACTAGATCCAGTCCTGGATCGGGGGCTACCCCTTCATGCTGTCTTAGAGGCAGCTGCAGGCTTCTTGGCCTGTTTACCCTTGTTCCAAGCCTGGTTAGGTCTCCAGACTGACTTGGATTGGGCAAAATTCCCCTCTTGCTTTGCAGCAGAGGAAGCTGAAGCGGGACCACTCTTGAAATTCCAAAAGGAACGAAAATTATTTTGTTTGGTCCTCATCTTATTTGATCTATCCTGAGGGAGAGCGTGACCTTTCCCTCCAGTGATGTCTGAAATAATCTCTTTCAGTTCAGACCCGAATAGGGTCTTTCCTTTGAAAGGGATGTTCAAAAGTTTAGTTTTAGATAACACATCAGCAGACCAGGATCCAAGATCCAAGATTGATCTGAAAGTTACCTCTTTTTTGGAAACCACAAACAAGTTTGAGTAAAAAACCTAGCCCCTGTTCCTCTTTTGGGACTGGGCGGATCACCCCCATGGTATGTAGGTCTTCTACACAGCGTAAGAACGCCTCTCTCTTTGTCTGTTTACAGACAATCGAGAAATGTGAAAAGTCCCCCTTGGAAGAGAGCCTTTGAATTCCAGAAAATATCCCTGGGACACAATTTCTAAAACCCAGGGATCGTGAACATCTCTTGCCCAAGCCTGAGCGAAGAGAGAGAGTCTGCCCCCTACTAGATCCAGTCCTGGATCGGGGGCTACCCCTTCATGCTGTCTTAGAGGCAGCTGCAGGCTTCTTGGCCTGTTTACCCTTGTTCCAAGCCTGGTTAGGTCTCCAGACTGACTTGGATTGGGCAAAATTCCCCTCTTGCTTTGCAGCAGAGGAAGCTGAAGCGGGACCACTCTTGAAATTCCAAAAGGAACGAAAATTATTTTGTTTGGTCCTCATCTTATTTGATCTATCCTGAGGGAGAGCGTGACCTTTCCCTCCAGTGATGTCTGAAATAATCTCTTTCAGTTCAGACCCGAATAGGGTCTTTCCTTTGAAAGGGATGTTCCAAAGTTTAGTTTTAGATAACACATCAGCAGACCAGGATTTAAGCCATAACGCCCTGCGTGCTAAAATGGCAAAACCTGAATTCTTTGCGGCTAATTTAGCCAGTTGAAAAGCGGCATCTGTAATAAAAGAATTAGCCAATTTAAGGGCCTTAATTCTGTCCAAAATTTCTTCTAATGGAGTCTCCATCTGAAGAGCCTCTTCTAGAGCCTCAAGCCAGAAAGCAGCTGCAGTAGTTGCAGAAGAAAACCTTGATGAACAAAAAACAGAATTTATACTTACCTGATAAATTACTTTCTCCAACGGTGTGTCCTTACTTGTGGGATATTCTCTTCCCCAACAGGAAATGGCAAAGAGCCCAGCAAAGCTGGTCATATGATCCCTCCTAGGCTCCGCCTACCCCAGTCATTCGACCAACGTACAGGAGGAAATATGCATAGGAGATACCGTGGTGACTGTAGTTAGAGAAAACAATTCATCAGACCTGTTTAAAAAAACCAGGGCGGGCCGTGGACCGGACACACCGTTGGAGAAAGTAATTTATCAGGTAAGCATAAATTCTGTTTTCTCCAACATAGGTGTGTCTGGTCCACGGCGTCATCCTTACTTGTGGGAACCAATACCAAAGCTTTAGGACACGGATGAAGGGAGGGAGCAAATCAGGTCACCTAAATGGAAGGCACCACGGCTTGCAAAACCTTTCTCCCAAAAATAGCCTCTGAAGAAGCAAAAGTATCAAATTTGTAAAATTTGGCAAAAGTGTGCAGTGAAGACCAAGTCGCTGCCTTACATATCTGGTCAACAGAAGCCTCGTTCTTGAAGGCCCATGTGGAAGCCACAGCCCTAGTGGAGTGAGCTGTGATTCTTTCAGGAGGCTGCCGTCCGGCAGTCTCATATGCCAAACGGATAATGCTTTTAAGCCAAAAAGAAAGAGAGGTAGAAGTTGCTTTTTGACCTCTCCTTTTACCAGAATAAACAACAAACAAAGAAGAAGTTTGTCTGAAATCTTTAGTGGCCTCTAAATAGAATTTTAGAGCACGGACTACGTCCAAATTGTGTAACAAACGTTCCTTCTTTGAAACTGGATTCGGACACAAAGAAGGTACAAACTATCTCCTGGTTAATATTCTTGTTGGAAACAACTTTCGGAAGAAAACCAGGCTTAGTACGCAAAACCACCTTATCTGCATGGAACACCAGATAGGGCGGAGAACACTGCAGAGCAGATAACTCAGAAACTCTTCTAGCAGAAGAAATTGCAACCAAAAACAGAACTTTCCAAGATAATAACTTAATATCTACGGAATGTAAGGGTTCAAACGGAACCCCTTGAAGAACTGAAAGAACCAGATTAAGACTCCAGGGAGGAGTCAAAGGTCTGTAAACAGGCTTAATTCTAACCAGAGCCTGAACAAACGCTTGAACGTCTGGCACAGCTGCCAGCCTTTTGTGAAGTAAAACAGATAACGCAGAAATCTGTCCCTTCAGAGAACTTGCAGATAATCCCTTCTCCAAACCCTCTTGTAGAAAGGATAAAATCCTAGGAATTTTAATCTTGTTCCATGGGAATCCTTTAGATTCACACCAATAGATATATTTTTTCCATATCTTATGGTAAATTTTTTTAGTTACAGGCTTTCTAGCCTGAATCAGAGTATCTATTACAGAATCTGAAAACCCACGCTTTGATAAAATCAAGCGTTCAATCTCCAAGCAGTCAGTTGGAGAGAGACCAGATTCGGATGCACGAATGGACCTTGAACAAGAAGGTCCTGTCTCAAAGGTAGCTTCCATGGTGGAGTTGATGACATATTCACCAGGTCTGCATACCAAGTCCTGCGTGGCCATGCAGGAGCTATCAAGATTACCGAAGCCCTCTCCTGGTTGATCCTGGCTACCAGCCTGGGAATGAGAGGAAACGGTGGGAAAACATAAGCTAGGTTGAAGGTCCAAGGTGCTACTAGTGCATCTACTAGAGTCGCCTTGGGATCCCTGTATCTGGACCCGTAACAAGGAACCTTGAAGTTCTGACGAGACGCCATCAGATCCATGTCTGGAATGCCCCATAATTGAGTTATTTGGGCAAAGATTTCCGGGTGGAGTTCCCACTCCCCCGGATGGAATGTCTGACGACTCAGAAAATCCGCTTCCCAATTTTCCACCCCTGGGATGTGGATTGCAGACAAGTGGCAGGAGTGATCCTCCGCCCATTGAATTATCTTGGTCACTTCCTCCATCGCCAGGGAACTTCTTGTTCCCCCCTGATGGTTGATATATGCAACTGTCGTCATGTTGTCTGATTGAAACCTTATGAATTTGGCCTTTGCTAGATGAGGCCAAGCTTTGAGAGCATTGAATATCGCTCTTAGTTCCAGAATGTTTATCGGGAGAAGAGATTCTTCCCGAGACCATAGACCCTGAGCCTTCAGGGGTTCCCAGACTGCGCCCCAGCCCACCAGACTGGCGTCGGTCGTGACAATGACCCACTCTGGTCTGCGGAAGCTCATTCCCTGTGACAGATTGTCCGGGTTCAGCCACCAACGGAGTGAATCTCTGGTCCTTTGATCTACTTGAATCGTCGGAGACAAGTCTGTATAATCCCCATTCCACTGTTTGAGCATGCACAGTTGTAATGGTCTTAGATGAATTTGTGCAAAAGGAACTATGTCCATTGCTGCAACCATCAATCCTATTACTTCCATGCACTGCGCTATGGAAGGACGAAGAACAGAATGAAGAACCTGACAAGAGCTTAGAAGTTTTGATTTTCTGACCTCTGTCAGGAAAATTCTCATTTCTAAGGAGTCTATTATTGTTCCCAAGAAGGGAACTCTTGTCGACGGGGGAAAGAGAGCTCTTTTCTATGTTTACTTTCCATCCGTGAGATCTGAGAAAGGCTAGGACTATGTCCGTATGAGCCTTTGCTTTTGACAGAGACGACGCTTGAATCAGGATGTCGTCCAAGTACGGTACTACTGCAATGCCCCTCGGTCTTAGAACCGCTAGAAGGGACCCTAGTACCTTAGTGAAAATTCTCGGAGCAGTGGCTAATCCGAAAGGAAGTGCCACAAACTGGTAATGCTTTTCCAGAAAAGCGAATCTTAGGAACTGATGATGTTCCTTGTGGATAGGAATATGGAGGTACGCATCCTTTAAATCCACCGTGGTCATAAATTGACCTTCCTGGATGGTAGGAAGGATCGTTCGAATGGTTTCCATTTTGAATGATGGAACCCTGAGAAATTTGTTTAGGATCTTGAGATCTAGAATTGGTCTGAACGTTCCCTCTTTTTTGGGAACTATGAACAGGTTGGAGTAAAATCCCATCCCTTGTTCTCTTATTGGAACTGGATGAATTACTCCCATCCTTAACAGGTCTTCTACACAATGTAAGAATGCCTGTCTTTTTATTTGGTTTGAAGATAATTGAGACCTGTGGAACCTTCCCCTTGGGGGTAGTTCCTTGAATTCCAGGAGATAACCTTGAGAAACTATTTCTAGTGCCCAAGGATCCTGAACATCTCTTGCCCAGGCCTGAGCAAAGAGAGAAAGTCTGCCCCCCACCAGATCCGGTCCCGGATCGGGGGCCATCCCTTCATGCTGTTTTGGTAGCAGTGGCGGGATTCTTGGCCTGCTTACCCTTGTTCCAGCCTTGCATCGGTCTCCAGGCTGGTTTGGGTTGAGAAGTATTACCCTCTTGCTTAGAGGATGTAGAAGCAGAGGCTGGTCCGTTTCTGCGAAAGGGACGAAAATTAGGCTTATTTCTAGCCTTAAAAGACCTATCCTGAGGAAGGGCGTGGCCCCTTTCCTCCGGTGATGTCTGAAATAATCTCTTTCAAATCAGGACCAAACAGTGTTTTGCCCTTGAAAGGGATGTTAAGCAATTTTGTCTTGGAAGACACATCCGCTGACCAAGACTTTAGCCAGAGCGCTCTGCGCGCCACAATAGCAAACCCTGAATTTTTCGCCGCTAATCTCGCTAATTGCAAAGCGGCATCTAGAATAAAAGAGTTAGCCAATTTGAGTGCATGAACTCTGTCCATAATCTCCTCATACGAAGATTCCTTATCGAGCGACTTTTCTAGTTCTTCGAACCAGAAACACGCTGCCGTAGTGACAGGAACAATGCATGAAATTGGTTGAAGAAGGTAACCTTGCTGAACAAACATTCTTTTAAGCAAACCCTCTAATTTTTTATCCATAGGATCTTTAAAAGCACAACTATCTTCTATGGGAATAGTAGTGCGTTTGTTTAGAGTAGAGACCGCCCCCTCGACCTTAGGGACTGTCTGCCATAAGTCCTTTCTGGGGTCGACTATAGGAAATAATTTCTTAAATATAGGGGGAGGCACAAAAGGTATGCCGGGCCTTTCCCATTCCTTGTTTACTATGTCCGCCACCCGCTTGGGTATAGGAAAAACATCGGGGGGCACCGGAACCTCTAGGAACTTGTCCATCTTACATAATTTCTCTGGAATGACCAAATTGTCACAATCATCCAGAGTAGATAATACCTCCTTAAGCAGTGCGCGGAGATGTTCTAATTTAAATTTAAATGTTACAACATCAGGTTCAGCTTGTTGAGAAATTTTCCCTGAATCTGAAATTTCTCCCTCAGACAAAACCTCCCTCCTGGCCCCTTCAGATTGGTGTGAGGGTATGTCAGAAGCGTTATCATCAGCGTCCTCTTGCTCTTCAGTGTTTAAAACAGAGCAATCGCGCTTTCTTTGATAAGTAGGCATTTTAGATAAAATATTTTTAATAGAATTATCCATAACAGCCGTTAATTGTTGCATAGTAATAAGTATTGGCGCACTAGATGTACTAGGGGCCTCTTGTGTGGGCAAAACTGGTGTAGACACAGAAGGGGGTGATGCAGTACCATGCTTACTCCCCTCATCTGAAGACTCATCTTGGGCACTATTATTATCTGTGGCATCATTGTCCCTACTTTGTCTGGACACCATGTCACAATTATCACATATATTTAAATGGGGAGACACATTGGCATTCATACATATAGAACATCGTTTATCTGATGGTTCAGACATGTTAAACAGGCTTAAACTTGTCAACAAAGCACAAAAAAAACGTTTTAAAATGAAACCGTTACTGTCACTTTAAATTTTAAACAGAACACACTTTATTACTGAAAATGCGAAAAAGTATGAAGCAATTGTTCAAAATTCACCAAAATTTCACCACAGTGTCTTAAAGCCTTAAAAGTATTGCACACCAAATTTGGAAGCTTTAACCCTTAAAATAACGGAACCGGAGCCGTTTTTACATTTAACCCCTATACAGTCCCAGGAATCTGCTTTGCTGAGACCCAACCAAGCCCAGAGGGGAATACGATACCAAATGACGCCTTCTATAAGCTTTTTCAGTGGATCCTAGCTCCTCACACATGCATCTGCATGCCTTGCCTTCCAAAAACAACTGCGCATTAGTGGCGCGAAAATGAGGCTCTGCCTATGACTAGAGAAGGCCCCCATCTGAAAAAGGTGTCCATACAGTGCCTGCCGTTTTTTAACAACAATCCCCAAGATTATAATAACTATAAAGCGCTATAATCTGTCAAATATGCTTAGCAAGTAATCGTTTTAGCTCAGAAAAATGTCTACCAGTTTTTTAAGCCCTTATAAAGCCTTTATTCTTTTACTTAATCTAAGAAAATGGCTTACCGGTCCCCATAGGGAAAATGACAGCCTTCCAGCATTACCAAGTCGTGTTAGAAATGTGGCCATCATACCTCAGGCAGAAAAGTCTGCCAACTGCTTCCCCAACTGAAGTTACTTCATCTCAACAGTCCTGTGTGGAAACAGCAATCGATTTTAGTAACGTCTGCTAAAATCATCTTCCTCTCACAAACAGAAATCTTCTTCTCTTTTCTGTTTCAGAGTAAATAGTACATACCAGCACTATTTTAAAATAACAAACACTTGATTGAAGAATAAAACTACATTTAAACACCAAAAAACTCTTAGCCATCTCCGTGGAGATGTTGCCTGTGCAACGGCAAAGAGAATGACTGGGGTAGGCGGAGCCTAGGAGGGATCATATGACCAGCTTTGCTGGGCTCTTTGCCATTTCCTGTTGGGGAAGAGAATATCCCACAAGTAAGGATGACGCCGTGGACCGGACACACCTATGTTGGAGAAATTTTCTTCAGGAGACCCTCTAATTTTTTATCCACAGGATCTTTGAAAGCACAACTGACTCCCGGATGGTGTCAGATATGGGAAACGTTTTCTTAAAAACAGGAGGGGAAATGAACGGAATACCTGGTCTATCGCACTCTTTAGCAATAATATTCACAATCCTCTTAGGGACTGGACAAAAACATCAGTGTAAACAGGAACCTCTAAGTATTTATCCATCTTACACAATTTCTCTGGGACCACTATAGGGTCACAATCATCTAGAGCCGCTAATACCTCCCTGAGCAATAAGCGGAGGTGTTCAAGCTTAAATTTAAAAACCGTCATATCAGAATCTGTCTGAGGAAGCGTCTTTCCTGAATCAGAAATTTCTCCCTCAGATAACAAATCCCTCACCCCTACCTCAGAGCATTGTGAGGGCATATCAGATACGGCTACTAAAGCCTCAGACTGCTCAACATTTTTCCTTAACCCAGAGCTGTCCCGCTTTCCTTGAAAACCAGGCAGTCAGGATAAAACCTCTGTGAGGGTTGTATTCATAACTGTGGCCATGTCTTGTAAAATAAATTAATTTGACGCACTAGAGGTACTTGGCGTCACTTGTGCGGGCGTTACTGGTTGTGACACTTGGGGAGAGCTAGATGCTAAACCCTCATTTACTTCTGACTGAGAATCATCTATTGCTCTATTTTTAAGTGCTAATATATGATCTTTATAGTTTATAGACATATCAGTGCAATTGGGACACATTCTAAGAGGGGGTACCACAATGGCTTCCAAACACATTGAACAAGGATTTTCCTTGGTGTCAGACATGTTAAACAGGCTAGTAATGTAACAAGCAAGCTTGGAAAACACTGTAATCAAAGTAAATAGCACTTAGAAATTAAACGGTACTGTGCCTTTGAGAGAAAAAAAAGCTGCACAAATTCTGCAAACAGGTTTGGTACGCAAAACTACCTTATCTGCATGGAAGATCAGATAAGGGGAATCACACTGTAAGGCAGATAACTCTGAAACTCTTCGAGCCAAAGAAATAGCTACCAAAAACAGAACTTTCCAAGATAAAAGCTTGATATCTATGGAATGCAGAGGTTCAAACGGAACCCCTTGAAGAACCTTAAGAACTAAATTTAAACTCCATGGCGGAGCAACAGGTTTAAACACAGGCTTGATTCTAACTGAAGCCTGACAAAATGCCTGAACGTCTGGAACATCCGCCAGACGTTTGTGCAAAAGAATAGACAGAGCAGAAATCTGTCCCTTTAAGGAACTAGCTGACAATCCCTTCTCCAATCCCTCTTGGAGAAAAGATAATATCCTGGGAATCCTGACTTTACTCCATGAGTAACCCTTGGATTCACACCAATGAAGATATTTACACCATATCTTATGATAGATTTTCCTGGTGACAGGCTTTCGAGCCTGAATTAAGGTATCAATGACTGACTCGGAGAAACCGCGTTTTGAAAAATTAAACGTTCAATCTCCAAGCAGTCAGACGCAGAGAAATTAGATTTGGATGGTTGAAAGGACCCTGAAGTAGAAGGTCCTGTCTCAGCGGTAGAGTCCGTGGTGGAAGGGATGACATGTCCACCAGATCTGCATACCAAGTCCTGCGTGGCCACGCAGGTACTATCAAAATCACTGAAGCTCTCTCCTGCTTGATCTTGGCAATCAGACGAGGGAGCAGAGGAAACGGTGGAAGCTTGGCGTTCTGACGAGACGCCATGAGATCCAATTCTGGTTTGCCCCAACGTTGAATCAACTGTGCAAACACTTCCGGATGGAGTTCCCACTCCCCCGGATGAAAAGTCTGCCGACTTTGAAAATCCCCCTCCCAGTTCTCTACTCCTGGGATATGGATAGCTGATAGATGGCAAGAGTGAACCTCTGCCCATAGAATTATTTTTGAAACCTCCAACATTGCAAGGGAACTCCTTGCTCCCCCTTGATGGTTGATGTAGGCTACAGTAGTGATATTGTCTGACTGAAATCTGATGAACCTGACCGCAACAAGCTGATGCCAAGCCTGAAGAGCATTAAATATCGCTCTTAGTTCCAGAATGTTTATTGGAAGGAGTGTCTCCTCCTGAGTCCACGAGTCCTGAGCCTTCAGGTAGTTCCAGACTGCCCCCCAGCCCAGAAGGCTGACATCTGTCGTTACTATAGTCCAGTCTGGCCTGCGGAAGCTCATCCCCTTGGACAGATGGACCTGAGATAGCCACCAGAGAAGAGAATCCCTGGTTTCTTGATCCAGATTTAGTAAAGGGGACAAATCTGTGTAATCCCCATTCCACTGACTGAGCATGCAAAGTTGCAGCGGTCTGAGATGAAGGCGGGCAAACGGTACTATGTCCATTGCCGCTACCATTAAACTGATTACTTCCATACACTGAGCCACTGAAGGACGAGAAGTGGAATAAAGAACACGGCAAGAGTCTAGAAGTTTTGACAATCTGGCCTTCGTTAGGTAAATCTTCATTTCTACCGAATCTATCAGAGTCCCTAGGAATGAAACTTTTGTTAGAGGTGATAGAGAGCTCTTTTCTTCGTTCACCTTCCACCCATGGGACCTCAGAAATGCCAGAACAATGTCTGTGTGGGACCTGGGAACTTGAAAAGTCGACGCTTGTATCAGAATGTCGTCTAAGTAAGGGTCTACTGCTATACCCCGCGGCCTTAGGACCGCTAGAAGGAACCCTAGAACATTTGTAAAGATTCTTGGTGCCGTGGCCAACCCAAAGGGAAGAGCCACAAACTGGTAGTGCCTGTCTAGAAAGGCAAACCTGAGAAAACGATGATGATCTTTGTGTATCGGGATCATAGGAAGGATGGTTCGAATAGTCTCCATCTTGAAGGATGGAACTCTGAGAAATTTGTTTAAGATTTTGAGATCTAAGATTGGTCTGAATGTTCCCTCTTTCTTAGGAACTACAAACAGATTTGAATAGAAGCCCTGACCCTGTTCCTCCTGCGGAACTGGGTGGATCACTCCCATAATTAGAAGGTCTTGAACACAATGTGATTTGCAGATAAAAGTGAGAGATGAAATCTCCCTTTTGGGGGAGAGGTTTTGAATTCCAGAAGATAACCCTTGGACACAATTTCCAATGCCCAGGGATCCTGGACATCTCTTGCCCAAGCCTGGGCGAAGAGAGAGAGTCTGCCCCCTACTAGATCCGTTTCCGGATCGGGGGCTGCTCCTTCATGCTGTCTTAGAGGCAGCAGCAGGCTTTTTGGCCTGTTTCCCCTTGTTCCAAGCCTGGTTAGGTCTCCAGACCGGCTTAGACTGGGCAAAAGTTCCCTCTTGTTTTGTGTTAGAGGAAGTTGAAGCTGCCCACTCTTGAAGTTTCGAAAGGGCCGAAAACTAGACTGTTTGGTCCTTAATTTGTTGGACCTGTCTTGAGGAAGGGCGTGACCTTTTCCTCCAGTGATATCAGAAATTATCTCCTTCCGTCCAGGCCCGAATAGGGTCTGTCCTTTGAAGGGAATGTTGAGAAGTTTAGACTTTGAAGTCACATCAGCTGACCAGGATTTAAGCCATAGCGCCCTGCGCGCCTGAATAGCAAAACCTGAATTTTTAGCCGTTAGCTTGGTTAAATGAACAACGGCGTCAGAAACAAATGAATTGGCTAGCTTAAGGGCCCTAAGCTTGTCAATAATATCTTCCAACGGGGTTTCAACCTGTAGAGCCTCCTCTAGGGAATCAAACCAGAAAGCCGCAGCAGCAGTGACTGGGGCAATGCATGCAAGAGGCTGGAGAATAAAACCTTGTTGAATAAAAATTTTCTTAAGGTAACCCTCTAATTTTGTATCCATTGGATCTAGAAAAGCACAACTGTCCTTGACAGGGATAGTGGTACGCTTAGCTAGAGTAGAAACTGCTCCCTCCACCTTAGGGACCGTCTGCCATAAGTCCCGTGTAGCTGCGTCTATAGGAAACATCTTTTTAAAAACAGGAGGGGGAGAGAACGGTACACCTGGTCTATCCCATTCCTTAGTAATAATTTCAGAAAACCTTTTAGGGATTGGAAAAACATCAGTGTAAGTAGGTACTGCATAGTATTAATCCAATCTACATAATTTCTCTGGGACTACAATAGTGTCACAGTCGTCCAGAGTTGCTAAAACCTCCCTGAGCAATACGCGGAGGTGTTCAAGCTTAAATTTAAATGTAGACATATCAGAATCAGATTGAAGAATCTTCCCTGAATCAGAAAATTCACCCACAGCTTCAGTATAATGTGAGGGTGTATCAGACATAGCTACTAAAGCGTCAGAGAGCTCTGTATTTATTCTAGTCCCAGAGCTGTCTCGCTTTCCTTGCAATCCTGGCAGTTTAGATAATACCTCTGTAAGGGTATGATTCCTAACTGCCACCATGTCTTGCAAGGTATACGCAATGGGCGCGCTAGATGTACTAGGCGTCCCCTGAGTGGGATTTATAGGAACTGACACGTGGGGAGAGTTTGACGGCATAACTTCCTCCTTGTCAATTTCTTCTGGTGATAAATTTTTTAAAGCCAGAATATGGTCTTTGTAATCTATAGTAAAATCAGTGCATTTGGTACACATTCTAAGAGGGGGTTCCACAATGGCTTCTAAACATAATGAACAATGAGTTTCCTCTATGTCAGACATGTTTAAACAGACTAGTAATGAGACCAGCAAGCTTGGAAAACACTTTATTAACTGTGAACAAGCAGAAAATAAAAATGGTACTGTGCCTTTAAGAGAAAAAAACAATCACAGAAACTGCAAAACAGTGAAAAAAGCAGTAAATCTTATGAATTTTTTACAGTGTGTATAATAGGCTAAAAGAGCATTGCACCCACTTGCAAATGGAGAATTAACCCCTTAGTTTCAAAACCGGATCAAACGATATAAACGTTTTTAAACAGTCACACAAAACTGCCACAGCTCTACTGTGGCCCTACCTGTACATACGACGACTTTGGAAGGCATAAAAACCCTTTAGAGAGGTCCTAAATGTTCAGGGGACTCCTTCAGGGAAGCTGGATGTCTCAAACTGCAAAAACTAATGCACAATTTAGGTAGAAAATAGGCCCCTCCCAGCCTGTACTCACAGTGAGAGGGCCTAAAAAAAACTATCCCTAGGCAAAATCTAGTCAGCCATGTGGAAAAAACTGGGCCCCAGAATAAAGTTTTATCACCAATATGTAATAAACGTTCATACACCTTCAGCAAACGTTATATCTATTCAGTAATGTGAGTAAATAAAAAAAATATTACCCTTTACAGCAAGCAGGATACCAGTCGTTATTAAATCACTGTAATCAGGCTTACCTTAAATAAATCCAGTATTGTCAGCATTTTCTAGCATATCATTTCTCTAGAAAAATTTAAAACTGCACATAACTCATAGCAGGAGACCCTGCACGCTATTCCCCCAGCTGAAGTTACCTCATCTCTTCAGCTATGTGTGAGAACAGCAATGGATCTTAGTTACAACCTGCTAAGATCATCAAAGACCACAGGCAGACTCTTCTTCAACTTTCTGCCTGAGGCTAAAATAGTACAACTCCGGTACCATTTGAAAATAACAAACTTTTGATTGAAGATAAACTACATTAATGCACCACATCTCTCTAGCTACTTCCTATCTTGTCGAGAGCTGCAAGAGAATGACTGGGAGGTGGCAGTTAGGGGAGGAGCTATATAGACAGCTCTGCTGTGGGTGATCCTCTTGCAGCTTCCTGTTGGGAAGGAGAATATCCCACAAGTAATGGATGATCCGTGGACTGGATACACCTTACAAGAGAAATAAACAATAACCCCCTTAATGGCAAAACCGGATTGAAAAAACATCAAAACCAGTAAAAAAGAACCACTGATGGAACTGAAGTATTAGGTAAGGGTCGAATCCTAGATTCCTGACAACTTTCAGCTTCATTGATGAGGAGACTAATATATCTCTCCAAGGAAAAACTACCCTTGTAGGAGGAACTAAGGAACTCTCTACCAAATTCACCCAACCGGGAGACCACAGGAAAAATATAGTGTTATCCTGCATGATGAAAGGCAGGCTGGAATGTTTGTCTAGAAAGGCAAACGCTAGTAATCCTGAAATCGACGTAGTGGATGGGAAGATGCAAGTACGCATCCTTCAAATCTCCCGTGGTCCTCCCTACCAAAAGAAGAATGTAACGATAGCGTCTATCTTAAATACGTCAGGCTAAGAACCCTGAGTGGGTTCTAAAATAGCGTTCACAATGGGTAAGCGTGGCGTAGCAGCGTCCGGAACCGGAACCGGCAACAGAAAGTAACGTCCTCCAATGAAAGAAGCTGACAGAGTGCCGTAGCCAGCAATAACTCACATCGCTGATAATAGACCAAAGACAGGAGGGTAGACGGCAGGCACTACAAAAACCAGGTCGGCGCCACTCAAAAGGGTAAAAAATAGAAAAACTTTAATTTGAAAAATATGTATAAAATACAGTACACATTAGTTAGGCTGAACACAGATAAGGGGGGGACAAAACAAACAAGCCTGACGCGTTTCGCGCCCTCTAGTGGCGCTTATTCATAGGCTGCAGCACCAGGTAACCAGTGCCTTTTTAAAGGGAAATTAAGCCATTAACCCTTTGTGTGAGTGAAACAATTAAAAACAAAAACATGTTAAAAGTATTAGCGAATTTACATTGGGATAACTTACTTAGAAAAAAGAGAAAAATATATATATACAGGTTTCAACTTACTATAATAATATAGAGACTGAATTCATAAATTACCTAGACATTGTATTAAATTGATTAGTTACCTAGTGGCATCCATATAAGTCATTAGTTATTACTAAAAGTAAAATAAACTAATTTAATTAGCTAGAGTTAATTAAAGAGATATCAGACTGTACATAAAGATGTATAAATAAATTAATGAAATTAATTAGAGGGGTAACAGTCTGTGACCAATATTTTAAATTCATAATGAACAAATGAAATAAACCAAATAAAATGTAGAGATTTATGTTCAATACACCTAATCAGTTATCTATAAGGTAATTGATATCGCATGCTTTATTCATACCATGGGGATGGCGTGTATTAAGCTTTATGATCCAAAATATTTCTCTCTTATCTAATATTTTTTGCCTATTACCCCCTCTAGTAGGAACTTTAGCAATATCAATTATTTGGACTGAGATATCTGCCTTATGTGTGAAATGTAATCCATTGAAGTGACTCGCAACTGCTGAGTCCTTGGAATAATTTTTAACGTCTCTTACATGTTCCCCATACCTAGTTTTGACTTCACGAGAGGTTTTACCTACATATTGACTTTGACAAATATTGCAGGTCAAAAGGTAGATAAATTAAAGTTTTTCTATTTTTTACCCTTTTGAGTGGCGCCGACCTGGTTTTTGTAGTGCCTGCCGTCTACCCTCCTGTCTTGGGTTCTAAAATAGGTCGGAAGGTTCCCCCTTTCTTGGAACCACGCACAGATAGAAGTAGCAGCCCAGGTCTCATTCCTGGATTGTACACAGAATTATCACTCTCAGGTCAGAGAGACTTCACAAGCGAAAAATCGCCTCCCTATTTTCTGTCGACTTAAAAACAGACAACTGCACTTGTGAGGCCCTGGGCCACAATGTACATATATCATGAAAAACACCAACCCAAGCCTGATAGAAGTAGTAAAACCTGACACCTTACTGATCGGGTGCAGGCCCTTAAGCTGTCTTCAATTGGATAGCAGACTTCTTGGACTGCTTTCTCCTAATCTAAGACAGATTGGGTCTTCCATGAATCTTCCATGAAGACTAAGACTGTTCCTGCAAGGGAGAAGGAGGGAAAGAATTTCCCTAGAAATCTCAAAAAGACCTAAAATTATCTCTGACGTCCCTTCGCTTATTTCTCTCATCCTGTGGATGAAACATCCTTAGATCAAGATTTTAACCATAATGCCACCTTGCAGGCACACGCAAGATGCAAATAGCTGCAGCTGGTTTCCAACTGCAAACCTTCCGTTTGCCAGACAGCTTGGCTAACCATCAGGCTACTACAGCTGTCAAAGCCTGAATAGTTTAAGAAACCTCTGTATTTCATACTATCCCTTCAAAAGAGGAAAGTGTCTAAAACAAACCAGTGCGCCGCCGCACTGGTGACAGCATACCAACCGCAGGTTGACAATGTAAACCCTCTAACTTCTGACCAATGGGTACATCTCCTGCATTGGGTCTAAAAGAAACAACTATCCTCTATGGGAATAGTATCTCCCTTCAGCAACAACTCCTTAATAGAGTCTGCTATAGAAACCATCCCCTTAAAATATAGGGTTTTGAGGTTAAAAACAGGAAACCCGGTTTCTCCTATTCCTGAACAAATATCTGTATTACCCGACCTGGTACAGGACATACTTCCACCATGAAAGGTACGTCACTATATTAATATAGTTTTACTGGACTCTCTAAGCTAGACTACAACGGTAGTGTCGTAGCCGTCCAGGGTAGCTAAAACCTCCGAGTCACAAATGAAGGTATCCAAGCTAAAACTAAAGGAAGCAATCTCAGGATCGAATAAAGGAATTACCCCATACGAGTCCGAGAATTCCCCCTCAGATACCACCGAAGTATGCTCCTTTTTCAAGTTACAGGAAAAAAACATTCGGCAGAGATACTACTGAATTAGTGACATTATTCATTGATTGAATATATGTCCTCTTGTACTTTTCCCTGCAGTATGGAAAAAACAGACAATGCACGAAAAATAGGTAAACTCCAGGTGGAGCGTGAGAGGAAGCGCAGGGCACTGCGTGTGGGCTGTAAAGTTTTGGGACATAATTTGTGTCAACCATTATCATTGTCAATAGACTCCTAAATAATCTTGGAAGAAGTAGTTTCATAAAAATCTACTTTTATGACACATTTGCATCAAAGCAGAAAACCAAAGGACACCTAGCAGGGCCTCTAGGTCCATCCTGAGTCACAAAAAATAATTTAGACATAAAAAAAACATTATTGTCTCTTTAAATTGTAACATATAAAACTTTATTTTTGAGTGCTGAAAGAATCTATCATAGTACGTAACTACTGAAGATTACATTTACCTCTCAGCCTGATCTTGCTAAGGAGCCCTGCTACCAAATGTATTTATTTTAAAAATGTAACACATAAATTGAGTCTAAAAAAGGTCCGGAACTCAGCTGAAAAGCTGTCCGACCTCTGTGCAGACATTAAAGACTGAAAGTCCAGCACTTGACGCTACTGTCTTATTTTAAAGTAACCAGTGTTTAGGAAACATGTCCAGAAGTCAGCTGAACGCTGTCCGACCTCTACGTAGACATTAAAGACTGCGAGTCTAGCACTGGACGTTACTGTCTTAATTGTAAGTAACCGGTGTCTAGCTGAAGCACCTTTCGTTTCTACCCTTACGTCACTGTCTCAGTTTTATTAACCAGCGACTCTTGAGTAGGAAGTGCGCGTGCCAAATTGGTGCCACACAAACTCTGCCCATCATGTGCGGTACACCAAATAATCTCCCGGTCGCCATTGTTATAGTACAGAAACGCCACCGGGAGATAACTAACCCACTGAGAAAAAACCTGAAGACAGATTGGTTCTACCGTTTGCTATTTGACAGCGGTTTAGCACAAAATGAACACACACACCTCACACTGAATCTCTTCAGATTAGCGACTTAAGTCCTCAGAGAACCGTCACCAAATTAAAGTTTCCTTAAACAGTCCCTTTTCATTCCCTCCTTAGCAAATAAAGTGTCCACTTAGTCTGAGAGAAATCCTTCCCCAGAATATAAGAAAGTCAGCAATTAACTTAAATTGCTGCTCGACAGCAGCGCAGTAAACCCAGCTTGCAAGGACCTCTCCCTCACATGGGCCTGTGTAAAAAAGAAAGGACTGAGTATATCCCCTCAGACTTTCAGAGACAAGACAGCATACAATTTATGGGAGGCGCAGTGAGAATTATGTCCCACAAGTTCCCTTTGCTCTAAAGCCACCAAGGCTCTACTGAAGAGACTGATATGGACTACGGCTACACCATAGGACAAAGCAGTACAACCTTGCACTACTTTAAAAATAATAAACTCTTGATTGAAGAATCTATACTAACACCTCACTTTACCTCTTCCTATCACTAACGTAGGCAAAGAGAATGACTGGGGTAGTAGGGAGGGGAGGAGCTATTTAACAGCTCTGCTGTGGTGCTCTCTGCCTCCTCCTGCTGATCAGGAGGTGAATATCCCATTAGTAATTAAGATGATCCGTGGACTCATCGTGTCTTAAAAAAGAAATCGATTTATAAATATAAAGAACATATTCTGCTATGTGCAGAACATTCACAAGTGAAATATTTAAAGTAAATAAACAGTATAACACTTTATTAAATATTAATATTACATAAGTATGCTTTTTTATGTTTTCATCTACTTGACAGCAAAGGGCGCCAATGCACTTCTATATATGACTGCATATGTATTTA
Organism: Bombina bombina; assembly: GCF_027579735.1. Lineage (NCBI taxonomy): Eukaryota > Metazoa > Chordata > Amphibia > Anura > Bombinatoridae > Bombina > Bombina bombina. The sequence goes on along the minus strand of NC_069500.1, from coordinate 262,206,300 downwards.
TGTGTGTGTGTATATATGTGTATATATGTCTGCAAAAACATACAGACATATAAATACATATGTACACACATATAAGCATATATCTAAACATACATTTACATCTTTAGACATGTATATGTATGAATATCAATGTTAAAGCCCTTTGCTTGTCTTTTAGTTTCTAACACCTGAGACCTTATAACTTTTTTGTGCAATTTTTTTGATTCATTTTTATTAGTGTTATTATGAGTAACTGTACTTTGTGATGTATTTTTGTTTCGCAAAACAGTTAACCAATGCTCTGAGGTAGTGGTATCATTCTAGCATAAATCACGATGGCGCTCACGCGTTCGTGTTTATTTTGAGCTTGTAATGCGCACAAACATCCTCAATAAAACCCTTTTTGCTTATGTGTAAGTGCGCCACTCGGAGTCTGGCTCATAGAAGGATCTTACAAGACATCTTTCAGAATATGAAAAAAAAAACAAAAACAAAAAAAACTTATAAAGCTTCCAAAGGCCTAGCCATGTACACTTACTCAGATTTTTTTTCACAAGTAAGAGCAGAATCCTCTATGTTCTTTTCTTGTTCAGCCAGGAGTTCCTCCTTACTCGAAATACTTTGCTGAACCTGCACAAGTTCGTCAGAAGCCATTTTTAACCTACAAATTGTACATTAATCCTAGTTAAGAATGGTAGCAATATGGCAACAAAATGTTTGCATTAACAAGTTAGCAAACATAAATCATACATAACAATCAATATAGTTACAGGACTATCATGTCATAGAAACAAAATTCTTTAGATACAGTCATTTATACTACTGTATAAAAAAAAACAAAAAACAATCAAGTGCATTATTAGGGACATGAAATCCAAACATTTTCTTTCATGACTCATGGAATTTACCATTTTAAACAACTTGCCAATTTAATTACATTATGAAATGTTCTTCATTCTCTTGGTATCCTTTGTTGAAAAGGCAGCAATGTACTACTGGGAGCTAGCTAAACACACTGAGTGAGCCAACGACAGGAGGCATATATGTATAGCCACCAATCAGATGCTAGCTCCCAATATTGCATCGCTGCTCACAAGCCTACCTAGGTATGAATTCAAAGGATACAAAAACAAAACAACAAATTAGACCATACAAGTAAATTGGAAAGATGATTAAAATTGCATGCTCTATCTAAATTTTGACTTAACTGTTCCTTTAAAGGGATACTCAAACAAACGTTCATGGTTCAGAGAGTTTGAAACAACTTTCCAATTTACTTCCAGTAACAAAATTTGTACTGTCTTTATATTTACTCATTTTGAGTCACAGTTCTTTAGACATGTGCAGACAACCTGCCTAACCAAATAAACTAGGCAATACAAGTAAAATTACAAGTAAAAAAAACATTTTCTTTTTCTTTTTTAATTGTTTCTGAGTCAAGAAAGAAAACCTCTCAGTGGATTTATTTCAAGTGAACAATATTTGTTTATATTAATTTATTGAAATAACCAATTAAACTATATCAAAATGATACAAAAATATAAACTAATAAAACCTATAAAACACTGCAAATACTTAAATTATCACATGCATAAAATATCTAAAAGGGTACTTGAAAAATCCCCAAAAAGACTTACATTGAATTTAAACTATCTGCAGTGGTATTATTCCATATGATCTCATTAGCTTGCAGATTTTCAATTTCTTCTAGCAAAGTCAAGTCAAATTCTATTTGTTGTTGTTCCTTGATCTCTATTGACCTAAGATTGCAAATAAACACAATAAAAAAATAGTAGTTAAGCATACAGCATAGTAACAACAGTTGCACTTCCAAAATAAAACAAAATTAATCATATTAACTCAGTGCTCAACAAACCCAATCACCAGGAAGCCACTGACTTCTTACAATTAGGCCCTGGCACCCTTAATTAGAGTCACAAGACACCCATCAGTTGTGTAACTCTCCCTCTTTGTTGAGGTTGTGCCTTATTGTAAGTGGCTGAGAACGTGTGGTATGACAATTGTCTATACAATTAGCTGTAGATGACTTAAGGGCATATGATAAAACCTAGATTGTTTAAAGTGAATGTAAAGTTTTCGGAATGAGTGCCCGGTTTTTAAAAATCCTATTAAAAACAGGGGCACTTTCATTCATCAAACTTTACATTTCACATTTAGATAGCTATGGAGAGTCTAGGAACTTAGTCAGAACAGCACTAGCCTAACCCACTGGTTACACTTCTCACAAGGTGTAATACAATAGTACAAAGGTAAATGGAAAAAGATTGTGGGAGGCGCCCAAAGGCAGTCTGTTCACAATTTAGACCGTTTCAATGTGAAAAAATATTAAATGTAAACACGGTAACTGTATTAACAGTATTAACATAGCAACTATATTAATACAAGAAAGTTCATAATCCTGCTTGCTGTTGTAACAATAATTTATTTGTGCACAACACACTAAATGGAAGATAATCTATACAATAAACTTTAAAATCTAAAGACACCAGTGTCAAATACGTCAACCTTGACTAAAGTCTAAAAATAAATCATTAAAGAATCATTAAAGTCTAAAAATAAATCATTAACGGCTGGTACATAGTTAAAAAGGTAATATTCAATATTTAATATTGTTAACCTTATTTATTCAATAAAAATTCAATAATATGTGGCAGTAATTTTCCGTTTTGTATAGATTCTGATACAATGTGTATATTCTGGCAAAACGTGTATTAAATTGCCGCACAAAGTAATTCATCCTTTAAAACATAATGTTTTTTGTAAATGTTCACATCAAATATTCTATGCAAGGTGATTCTTACAATTTGATAGAAAACCTCTGCATTTGTTTAGTAATGTGTCCACTCGTTAATTTAAGTCAGAGGTTTGTTCATATGGCCCACTAAGATTTAAAAAATACAGTACATAACACCTCTTTATTTTGTTTCCAAATAGTTACTCCATTCACCATGTAGTAAATGGTGCCTGCAGGTTTTCGTGTGCTCTGACCTCAACACTTCACTCGGTGTGATCCTCCAATATTCTCTGGCACCGCTTATCAGTGGTTCACGTAGGTTGAAGCGGACAACTGGCTCTTTACAAAGGCTCTTTGGGAGCCGATACGCGTTGATACCTTGTCCAGAGCTCCAATAATTGTGGATTGAATCTAAAAGTAGTTCAAAAGTGCCTGAAAAATCATCAGTTGCCTACACTCCCATAACCGCAATACCAGCAAAAGAGAGACTGCTTGGTACACTGATAAACAACCTAAGTGTACAGGTTGAGCGGTAGGAGTAATTTTTACCAAGAAGTTCATTCAAAAAGTGTGCGCTCTAAAAGACTTGGAAAGCAAGAAGCTGATTGGTGGTGAAAGAAATCCCGGGCGAATCCAGTTGTCCGCTTCAAACTACGTGAACCACTGACAAGCGGTGCCAGAGAATATCGGAGGATCACACCGAGTGAAGTGTTGAGGTCAGAACACACGAAAACCTGCAGGCACCACTTACTACATGGTGAATGGAGTAACTAAAGAGGTATTCTCTACTCTAGTTTTGAAATCTTATTGGGCCATATGAACAAACCCCTGACTTAAATTAATGAGTGGACAAATTACTAAACAAATGCAGAGGTTTTCTATCAAATTGTAAGAATCAACTTACTGCATAGAATAATTGATGTGAACATTTACAAAGAACATTATGTTTTAAAGGATGAATTACTGTGTGCAGTAATTTAATACACATTGTGTCAGAATATACACATTGTATCAGAATCTATACAAAACGGAAAATTACTACCACATACTATTGAATTTTTATTGAACAAATAAGAGTAACAATATTAAATATTACCTTTTTAACTATGTACCAGCAGTTAATGATTTATTTTTAGACTGTAGTCAAGGTTGACGTATTTGACACTGGTGTCTTTAGATTTTAAAGTTTATTGTAAAGATTATCTTCCATTTAGTGTCTTGTGCACAAATAAATTATTGTTACAACAGCAAGCAGGATTATGAACTTTCTTGTATTAATATAGTTGCAATGTAAATACAGTTACTGTGTTTACATTAATATTTTTTCACTTTGAAACGGTCTAAATTGTGAACAGACTGCCTTTAGGCGCTTCCCACAATCTTTTTCCCATTTAAATTTCACTCACTGTTTTTTTTAAAATACTTACCTTTTCTTCTTGAAAGCCGCTCCAGCGCTTCTCCAGCCCATCTCAAGCCTCTTCATAAATCAGCAATGACGGTTCCGGCATCCTCCAATCACGGCTTCCCCCCCCACCCCGGGGGAATCTTTGCCTAAAGAAACACCGTGATTGGAGGAAGGCTGGGATCGTCATTTCTGACGTCGGAAGAGGCATGCGACAGGCGGGGGAAGTGCTGGAGCGCTTTCACAAAGAAAAGGTAAGCATTTTAACAAAACCAGTGAAATATAAAATTTGATGAATGAAAGTGCCCCTATTTTTATTAGGATTATTAACGAGACAGGGCTGTCCTCTCTCCCCGCTTCTATCTGACTTAGCTATTGAACCCCTCGCGATTCAGATTAGGCAACAATTAGATGGAATCAAGATTAATAAAAAAATATTGCAAATTGCCCTCTACACTGACGATGTATTGGTTTATTTATCAAATACCTCTAGAAATATACCAAAACTTCTCTCTATAATTCAAAAATTTGGATCATTTTCAGGCTATACTGTAAATGCTGCGAAGTCAGAGATGCTCTGGCTTAGACAAACTCAGGACTCTTTAACATCTATTCCTTTTAATATAGTAAGGGATTCATTTAAATATCTAGGTATTTGGATATCATCTAATCCAGACAATTGGTATGCATTGAATATATCTCCGGTTTTGACTAATATAAAAGAAACCTTAAAAAATTGGCAAAATCTTCCCCTCTCGTTGTCCGGGAGCATAGCTCTTTATAAAATGGTTCTTCTCCCCAAAATCCTATATGTCCTTCAGAACACCCCATTGCTTCTTAGAGCAAAGGATGTCATATCATTTAACACTGTATTACGAACATTTATCTGGCAGAACAGAAAACCGAGAATTTAAAGTGATGGTAAACTCACTATAATGACAATGCTATTTCCTAAAGCTTTTATTTCAAATATACCTTGTATATTCTTATTTCTTTACTAATCAATGTTTAAGACAGAGTAAATTACTTTTTTTATTTGCAGGATTGCCTGTCCCTGGCCGCCTCCGTGTAAAAAATACTGATTGTGAAATTTGATTGACATATGGCGCATCCAATAGCAGATGCACCATACGCCCTATGTATTTGATCTTCAGCACGCTCCCGTGCCGCTGCTTTGAGGACTCTGAATTAGCAATGCACACTGCGCAAGTGCAGTTATCAGATGAGCCGACAGCGGCCTCATGTAAACAGACTGTTTACATGAGGCCGCTGTCGGCTCGTCTGATAACAGACGCAGCTCTCCCGCTCAGGGAGGTAGAACTAACGGTGAGTGTGGCTTGTTTAGCTTGGTGCAGGTTATGCATTGTCCGGGCATGCCTTGTGGTAGGATCAAAGCTAAGCTCATAGTGGGAATAACTGCATATCCCTCACATATAGATGTCACACCCCTTGATAATTAGTAAATACTCTTCACAATCTAGAACACTATAAATAGGGGATATTTCACTTCCTATAATTCTTCAGTGCCTGATAACTTTTTGCTTTAAAAAAACACGAGATCTCATACAATCCTCCAAAGCTGCACCAAAGCTGCATATCCCTCACATATAGATGTGCATATCCCTCACATATAGATGTGCATATCCCTCACATAACAGTTTGTTTACATGAGGCCGCTGTCAGCTCATCTGATAACTGCACTTGCGCAGTGTGCATTGCTAATTCAGAGCCCTCAAAGCAGCGGCACGGGAGCGTGCTGAAGATCAAATACATAGGGCGTATGGTGCATCTGTTATTGGATGTGCCATATGTCAATCAAATTTCACAATCAGTATTTTTTACACGGAGGCGGCCAGGGACAGGCAATCCTGCAAATAAAAAAAGTAATTTACTCTGTCTTAAACATTGATTAGTAAAGAAATTAGAGTATACAAAGTATATGTGTAATAAAAGCTTTAGGAAATAACTGTCATTATAGTGAGTTTACCATCACTTTAATTAGCTAGACTAGCTCTACCCAGAAATCTAGGAGGACTATCTCTTCCTGATCTCCGGTTATATAACCAAGTATTTCTCGCTCGAGTTGTAGCAGATTGGCTCACCAACAGCAACTACATTACGAATGGAGAACTAGAGAGTAATATAGTATACCCATTTTCACTAAAAGCCCTGATTCATTGTAATGGTAAAACAATACCTGCAGAAGTAAAAAGGAACAGATCTATATTTAATCCAATCTGTATGTGGAGAAAAATTTGTCTCTCTCTTCATATTAAGCCTGAGATCTCAAGATATACCCCAATAATGAATAATCCCCAATTTCCAGCAGGAATCCAGTCTACTGTATTCTCCAATTGGGCAACGTTAGGTCTGGTAAAGGTTGAGCAACTTTTGGACTTTGAAAGGAAATGCATCAAGACATTTGACTCCCTTAAGCAGGAATTCCATATTCCTAATCAAAACTTTTTTGCGTATTTACAGGCGAGACATTTTTCCATGGATCACGGTTGGGATTGGTCACTGGGACAGGTGGAAAATTGGTTAATTTTAGTCAAAAATGGGTTTACATCTATTTCATTTATCTATCAACTCCTGATCTCATTTAAAGGCCCCCGACACAATAGAACAACTTTACCTTAAGTGGTCTTTATTATTTTGCCAGGATTCATTAGACCCAGCTCTTCTTATTTACTCGATTCATGAGGTCTCTCGAGTTACTCTTTCTGCTACCTGGAGGGAGTCGCATATAAGGCTCCTTCATATGACTTATTTTACCCCAGAAAAGGGCCTCAAGTGTAGGAATACAGGGTTTAATAAATGTCCAAAATGTGCATTTAAGGCTGCCAGTCTCCTGCATATGATGTGGGACTGCCCAAAAATTCATAACTTTTGGCTCAAAGTACAATATTGGCTTAACAATATAGTCAAGGTCCCCCCTTTTAAATTCTCCCCTAAGAAGATAGTCTTCTTCGCTGATAACCTTGCTACAACACATAACAACAATAAAATTATAAATATGGTTATCCTAGCGGTCAGATACTTGATACTAAAAAAAATGGAAAACAAAAACTACTCCAAGTATTACTGAAGTTAGAAACTGCTTAACCCCTTAACGACCAAGGACGTACGCCACACGTCCTCTAAAAAAATACACTTAATGACCGAGGACGTGTGGCGTACGTCCTTGGTCTGGAAAGCAGCTGGAAGCGATCCTGCTCGCTTCCAGCTGCTTTCCGGTTATTGCAGTGATGCCTCAACATCGAGGCATCCTGCAATAACCCCCCTTGGCCATCCGATGCAGAGAGAGCCACTCTGTGGCCCTCTCTGTACCGGACATCGATGGCCGGTTTCGTTGGTGGGTGGGAGCCAGTCTGGGAGGCGGGTGGGCGGCCATCGATGGGCTGTATCATGTGGAGGGGGGCGGGATCGTGGGCGGGAACGCCGGGCGCGTGCGCGTGCACGAGGGTGCGCGCGCGGGCGCGCGCAGGGGTAGGAAGCGGGTGGGAACCGCTACACTACAGAAAAGTGATGGGATTAAAGTGGCAGTGATTGCCAAATTTATTTACATATATGTGAATCTAAGAGATCTGGGAGGGGTGGTGGGTTGGTCTTTTGGGGGGGGGGCAAGCTACACTACAGAAAATCATTAAAAAAATAAAAATAAAAACATATTTTACTATAAACTGGGTACTGGCAGACAGCTGCCAGTACCAAAGATGGCTACTAATAAGTTAGAGGGGGATGGGTAAAGAGCTGTTTGGGGGGTATCAGGGAGGTTGGTGGCTAAGGGGGGATCCTCCAGAGCAGCATATGTAAGTATGCCTTTTTTTTTTATTTATTTTTTATCAAGGATAGCTTTTTTTTTAGTACTGGCAGACTTTCTGCCAGTACTTAACATGGCGGGGACAATTGTGGGGTGGGGGAGGGAAGAGAGCTGTTTGGGAGGGATCAGGGGGTGTAATGTGTCAGGTGGGAGGCTGATCTCTACACTAAAGCTAAAATTAACCCTGCAAGCTCCCTACATGCTACCTAATTAACCCCTTCACTGCTAGCCATAATACACATGTGATGCGCAGCGGCATTTAGCGGCCTTCTAATTACCAAAAAGCAACGCCAAAGCCATGTATGTCTGCTATTTCTCAACAAAGGGGATCCCAGAGAAGCATTTACAACCATTTGTGCCATAATTGCACAAGCTGTTTGTAAATGATTTCAGTGAGAAACCTAAAATTGTGAAAAATTTTACTTTTTTTTTTATTTAATCGCATTTGGCGTTGAAATGGTGGCATGAAATATACCAAAATGGGCCTAGATCAATACTTAGGGTTGTCTACTACACTACAATAAAGCTAAAATTAACCCTACAAGCTCCCTACATGCTCCCTAATTAACCCCTTCATTGCTGGGCATAATACACGTGTGGTGCGCAGTGGCATTTAGCGGCCTTCTAATTACCAAAAAGCAACACCAAATCCATATATGTCTGCTATTTATGAAAAAAGGGATTCCAGAGAAGCATTTACAACCATTTGTGTCATAATTGCACGAGCTGTTTGTAAATAAATTCAGTGAGAAACCTAAAGTTTGTAACAAAATGTGTGAAAAAGTGAACAATTTTTTTTATTTGATCGCATTTGGCGGTGAAATGGTGGCATGAAATATACCAAAATGGGCCTAGATCAATACTTTGGGATGTCTTCTAAAAAAAAATATATACATGTCAAGGGATATTCAGGGATTCCTGGAAGATATCAGTGTTCCAATGTAACTAGCGCTAAGTTTGAAAAAAAGTGGTTTGGAAATAGCAAAGTGCTTCTTGTATTTATTGCCCTATAACTTACAAAAAAAGCAAAGAACATGTAAACATTGGGTATTTCTAAACTCAGGACAAAATTTGGAAACTATTTAGCATGGGTGTTTTTTGGTGGTTGTAGATGTGTAACAGGTTTTGGGGGTCAAAGTTAGAAAAAGTGTGTTTTTTTCCATTTTTTCCTCAAATTTTATATTTTTTTTATAGTAAATTATAAGATATGATGAAAATAATGGTATCTTTAGAAAGTCCATTTAATGGCGAGAAAAACGGTATATAATATGTGTGGGTACAGTAAATGAGTAAGAGGAAAATTACAGCTAAACACAAACACCACAGAAATGTAAAAATAGCCTTGGTCCCAAACGGACAGAAAATGGAAAAGTGCTCTGGTCACTAAGGGGTTAAAGAAGTAATGTATTATTGAACAACTTGATACAAACCTACAAAATGATAACGATATTAGGAGTTTCTTTTCTAAATTGGCCCAATTTATCGAAGCCCTCCCCCCGAGTTAGATTGAGTACATAATCTATCCCTTTAAAGACACAGAACTGATCTTACTGGGGATCTGGTAGAAATAACCAAACTGCTGATAATTTTGGAGATGAGGGGGAGAGGTAGGGAAATATTCTATAACCCCTTTTTTTCTTTTTTTTTTTGCATTTTTTATTTTTGCCTTCTACTCTGTGGTTAATAAATAAGTATACTCAGATGTTTGATACACATCTTGTTTGGTTTGAAGGATCTTTTACTTTTCTCTGTTGATAGAACTTAAACAATGTTTATAGAAATTCAAGAAAGAGATATGAGATAAGATGGTTTCAGAATGACATATGAAACATTTAGATTTTTGTATGACTTGTATGTATCTGATGTGTTATTTCTATTTGTGTTTAGTATCTGTACTCCTCCCTTCCCTGCGTGGCGGGGGGTGGGTACATTATATTGATATATCTCTTTTCTGTAAATAAAAAAAAAAATAAAAAAAAAAAAAAATGGGGCACTGGTTCATCAAAATTTACATTCACTTTAAAGAAGCTTCCAAATAACTAAAAACAGTTGACTTTTCAGGTATTCAAGAACCTTATTAGCTTGCATACTTAATGTCTCCACTTTGGATGTGACGTCCCACAAGTTTTAGCTCCACAGCAATCTAATGAATGTAACATGCCTATTACTTCTTATTGTATGGTCTCCAAATATCGGAGAGATTTCTATCTATTTATGACTGTCACACTTTCCCTAAAAGAACCATGTTGGGACTGGTCTACTCTTCCTTTCACTTTCATGGTTACAGCTCTTAAGATATAGTCAGTTTTAGAATTATGTTTGTTTATCACTTCTCCTTGCCCTGTCGTACATTTACTTGGGGATCTTTGAACCTCATCAGGTATATATTTTTGTGAATTAATCTGTTGGCGCTCTACAAATAACCTATAATAATAATAAATAACATAATTTATGTAAGAACTTACCTGATAAATTCATTTCTTTCATATTAGCAAGAGTCCATGAGCTAGTGACGTATGGGATATACATTCCTACCAGGAGGGGCAAAGTTTCCCAAACCTCAAAATGCCTATAAATACACCCCTCACCACACCCACAAATCAGTTTAACGCATAGCCAAGAAGTGGGGTGATAAGAAAAAAGTGCGAAAGCATAAAAAATAAGGAATTGGAATAATTGTGCTTTATACAAAAAAATCATAACCACCACAAAAAGGGTGGGCCTCATGGACTCTTGCTAATATGAAAGAAATGAATTTATCAGGTAAGTTCTTACATAAATTATGTTTTCTTTCATGTAATTAGCAAGAGTCCATGAGCTAGTGACGTATGGGATAATGACTACCCAAGATGTGGATCTTCCACGCAAGAGTCACTAGAGAGGGAGGGATAAAATAAAGACAGCCAATTCCGCTGAAAATAATCCACACCCAAAATAAAGTTTAAATCTTATAAAGAAAAAAACTGAAATTATAAGCAGAAGAATCAAACTGAAACAGCTGCCTGAAGTACTTTCTACCAAAAACTGCTTCAGAAGAAGAAACCACATCAAAATGGTAGAATTTAGTAAAAGTATGCAAAGAAGACCAAGTTGCTGCTTTGCAAATCTGATCAACCGAAGCTTCATTCCTAAACGCCCAGGAAGTAGAAACTGACCTAGTAGAATGAGCTGTAATCCTTTGAGGCAGAGTTTTACCCGACTCGACATAAGCATGATGAATTAAAGATTTCAACCAAGATGCCAAAGAAATGGCAGAGGCCTTCTGACCTTTCCTAGAACCGGAAAAGATAACAAATAGACTAGAAGTCTTTCGGAAATTCTTAGTAGCTTCAACATAATATTTCAAAGCTCTAACTACATCCAAAGAATGCAATGATCTCTCCTTAGAATTCTTAGGATTAGGACACAATGAAGGAACCACAATTTCTCTACTAATGTTGTTAGAATTCACAACCTTAGGTAAAAATTTAAAAGAAGTTCGCAACACCGCCTTATCCTGATGAAAAATCAGAAAAGGAGACTCACAAGAAAGAGCAGATAATTCAGAAACTCTTCTAGCAGAAGAGACGGCCAAAAGAAACAAAACTTTCCAAGAAAGTAATTTAATGTCCAATGAATGCATAGGTTCAAACGGAGGAGCCTGAAGAGCCCTCAGAACCAAATTCAAACTCCAAGGAGGAGAGATTGACTTAATGACAGGTTTTATACGAACCAAAGCTTGTACAAAACAATGAATATCAGGAAGATTAGCAATCTTTCTGTGAAAAAGAACAGAAAGAGCAGATATTTGTCCTTTCAAGGAACTTGCAGACAAACCTTTATCCAAACCATCCTAAAGAAACTGTAAAATTCTCGGAATTCTAAAAGAATGCCAGGAAAAATGATGAGAAAGACACCAAGAAATGTAAGTCTTCCAGACTCTATAATATATCTTTCTAGATACAGATTTACGAGCCTGTAACATAGTATTAATCACAGAGTCAGAGAAACCTCTTTGACTAAGAATCAAGCGTTCAATCTCCATACCTTTAAATTTAAGGATTTGAGATCCTGATGGAAAAAAGGACCTTGCGACAGAAGGTCTGGTCTTAACGGAAGAGTCCACGGTTGGCAAGAGGCCATCCGGACAAGATCCGCATACCAAAACCTGTGAGGCCATGCTGGAGCCACCAGTAGAACAAACGAGCATTCCTTCAGAATCTTGGAGATTACTCTTGGAAGAAGAACTAGAGGCGGAAAGAGATAGGCAGGATGATACTTCCAAGGAAGTGACAATGCATCCACTGCTTCCGCCTGAGGATCCCTGGATCTGGACAGATACCTGGGAAGTTTCTTGTTTAGATGAGAAGCCATCAGATCTATTTCTGGAAGTCCCCACATTTGAACAATCTGAAGAAATACCTCTGGGTGAAGAGACCATTCGCCCGGATGTAACGTTTGGCGACTGAGATAATCCGCTTCCCAATTGTCTATACCTGGGATATGAACCGCAGAAACTAGACAGGAGCTGGATTCCGCCCATACCAGTATTCGAGATACTTCTTTCATAGCCAGAGGACTGTGAGTCCCTCCTTGATGATTGATGTATGCCACAGTTGTGACATTGTCTGTCTGAAAACAAATGAACGATTCTCTCTTTAGAAGACGCCATGACTGAAGAGCTCTGAAAATTGCACGGAGTTCCAAAATATTGATTGGTAATCTCACCTCCTGAGAATCCCAAACCCCTTGTGCTGTCAGAGACCCCCAAACAGCTCCCCAACCTGTCAGACTTGCATCTGTTGAAATTACAGTCCAGGTCGGAAGAACAAAAGAAGCCCCCTGAACTAAACGATGGTGATCTGTCCACCACGTCAGAGATTGTCGTACAATCGGTTTTAAAGATATTAATTGAGATATCTTTGTGTAATCCCTGCACCACTGGTTCAGCATACAGAGCTGAAGAGGTCGCATGTGAAAACGAGCAAAGGGGATCGCGTCCGATGCAGCAGTCATAAGACCTAGAATTTCTATGCATAAGGCTACCGAAGGGAATAATTGTGATTGAAGGTTTCGACAAGCTGAGATCAATTTTAGACGTCTCTTGTCTGTCAGAGACAGAGTCATGGACACTGAATCTATCTGGAAACCTAAAAAGGTTACCCTTGTCTGAGGAATCAATGAACTTTTCGGTAAATTGATCCTCCAACCATGATCTTGAAGAAACAACACAAGTCGATTCGTATGAGATTCTGCTACATGTGAAGACTGAGCAAGTACCAAGATATCGTCCAAATAAGGAAATACCACAATACCCTGTTCTCTGATTACAGACAGAAGGGCACCGAGAACCTTTGTAAAAATTCTTGGAGCTGTTGCTAGGCCAAACGGCAGAGCCACAAACTGGTAATGCTTGTCTAGGAAAGAGAATCTCAGAAACTGATAGTGATCTGGATGAATCGGAATATGCAGATATGCATCCTGTAAATCTATTGTGGACATATAATGCCCTTGCTGAACAAAAGGCAGGATAGTCCTTATAGTTACCATTTTGAATGTTGGTATCCTTACATAACGATTCAATATTTTTAGATCCAGAACTGGTCTGAAGGAATTCTCCTTCTTTGGTACAATGAAGAGATTTGAATAAAACCCCAGCCCCTGTTCCAGAACTGGCATAATTACTCCAGCCAACTCTAGATCTGAAACACATTTCAGAAATGCTTGAGCTTTCGCTGGATTTACTGGGACACGGGAAAGAAAAAATCTCTTTGCAGGAGGCCTTATCTTGAAGCCAATTCTGTACCCTTCTGAAACAATGTTCTGAATCCAAAGATTGTGAATTGAATTGATCCAAATTTCTTTGAAAAATCGTAATCTGCCCCCTACCAGCTGGGCTGGAATGAGGGCCGCACCTTCATGTGGACTTGGGAGCTGGCTTTGGTTTTCTAAAAGGCTTGGATTTATTCCAGGCTGGAGATGGTTTCCAAACTGATACCGCTCCTGTGGGTAAAGGATCAGGCTTTTGTTCCTTATTGTGACGAAAGGAACGAAAACGATTATTAGACCTAAATTTACCTTTAGATTTTTTATCCTGTGGTAAAAAAGTTCCTTTCCCTCCAGTAACAGTTGAGATAATAGAATCCAACTGAGAACCAAATAATGTATTACCCTGGAAAGAAAGGGAAAGCAAAGTTGACTTAGAAGACATATCAGCATTCCAAGTTTTAAGCCATAAAACTCTTCTAGCTAAAATAGCTAGAGACATATACCTGACATCAACTCTAATGATATCAAAGATGGCATCACAAATAAAGTTATTAGCATGTTGAAGAAGATTAACAATGCTATGAGAATTATGATCTGTTACTTGTTGCGCTAAAGCTTCTAACCAAAAAGTTGAAGCTGCAGCAACATCCGCTAAAGATATAGCAGGTCTAAGAAGATTACCTGAACATACGTAAGCTTTTCTTAGAAAGGATTCAATCTTCCTATCTAAAGGATCCTTAAAGGAAGTACTATCTGCCGTAGGAATAGTAGTACGTTTAGCAAGAGTAGAGATAGCCCCATCAACTTTAGGGATTTTGTCCCAAAACTCTAATCTGTCAGATGGCACAGGATATAATTGCTTAAAACGTTTAGAAGGAGTAAATGAATTACCCAAATTATTCCATTCCCTGGAGATTACTTCAGAAATAGCATCAGGGACAGGAAAAACTTCTGGAATAACTACAGGAGATTTAAAAACCTTATTTAAACGTTTAGATTTAGTATCAAGAGGACCAGAATCCTCTATTTCTAATGCAATTAAGACTTCTTTAAGTAAAGAACGAATAAATTACATTTTGAATAAATATGAAGATTTATCAGCATCAACCTCTGAGACAGAATCCTCTGAACCAGAGGAACCATTATCAGAATCAGAATGATGATGTTCATTTAAAAATTCATCTGAAAAATGAGAAGTTTTAAAAGACCTTTTACGTTTACTAGAAGGAGGAATAACAGACATAGCCTTCTTAATGGATTTAGAAACAAAATCTCTTATGTTAACAGGAACACTCTGAGTATTAGATGTTGACTGAACAGCAACAGGTAATGTAACATTACTAAAGGAAATATTATCTGCATTAACAAGTTTGTCATGACATTCATTACAAACAACAGCTGGAGGAACAGATACCACAAGTTTACAGCAGATACACTTATCTTTGGTAGATCCAGCACCAGGCAGCGTTTCTCCAGAAGTATCTTCTGACTCAGTGTCAATCTGGGACATCTTGCAATATGTAATAGAAAAAACAACATATAAAGCAAAATTGATCAAATTCCTTAAATGACAGTTTCAGGAATGGGAAAAAATGCCACTGAACAAGCTTCTAGCAACCAGAAGCAATAAATACTGAGACTTAAATAATGTGGAGACAATAGTGACGCCCATATTTTTATCGCCAAAAAAGACGCCCACATTATTTGGTGCCTAAATGCTTTTGGCGGCAAAAATGACGCCACATCCGGAATGCCGACACTTTTGGCGCAAAAAAAAGTAAAAAATGACGTAACTTCCGGCGACACGTTTGACGCCGGAAACAGAAAAAAAAAAATTGCGCCAAAAAAGTCAGCGCCAAGAATGACGCAATAAAATGAAGCATTTTCAGCCCCCGCGAGCCTAACAGCCCACAGGGAAAAAAGTCAAATTTTAAGGTAAGAAAAAAATTGATTTATTCATATGCATTATCCCAAATATGAAACTGACTGTCTGAAATAAGGAATGTTTGAACATCCTGAGTCAAGGCAAATAAATGTTTGAATACATATATTTAGAACTTTATATAAAAGTGCCCAACCATAGCTTAGAGTGTCACAGAAAATAAGACTTACTTACCCCAGGACATTCATCTACATGTAGTAGAAAGCCAAACCAGTACTGAAACGAGAATCAGTAGAGGTAATGGTATATATAAGAGTATATCGTCGATCTGAAAAGGGAGGTAAGAGATGAATCTCTACGACCGATAACAGAGAACCTATGAAATAGACCCCGTAGAAGGAGATCATTGAATTCAAATAGGCAATACTCTCCTCACATCCCTCTGACATTCACTGCACGCTGAGAGGAAAACCGGGCTCCAACCTGCTGCGGAGCGCATATCAACGTAGAATCTAGCACAAACTTACTTCACCACCTCCATAGGAGGCAAAGTTTGTAAAACTGATTTGTGGGTGTGGTGAGGGGTGTATTTATAGGCATTTTGAGGTTTGGGAAACTTTGCCCCTCCTGGTAGGAATGTATATCCCATACGTCACTAGCTCATGGACTCTTGCTAATTACATGAAAGAAAACAAATTATGCTTACCTGATAATTTCCTTTTCTTCTGATGGAAAGAGTCCACAGCTGAATTTATTACTTTTGGGAAATAAAATACTGGCCACCAGGAGGAGGCAAAGACAACCCAGCCAAAGGCTTAAATACTCCTCTCACTCCCTTCATCCCCCAGTCATTCTGCCGAGGAACAAGGAACAGTAGAAGAAATATCAGGGTGAAAGGTGCCAGAAAAATATAAGGACGCCCCATAGAAAATTACGGGTGGTGAGCTGTGGACTCTTTCCATCAGAAGAAAAGGAAATTATCAGGTAATAAGGCATAATTTATGTTTTTCTTCTTAAATGGAAAGAGTCCACAGCTGCATTCATTACTTTTGGGAAAACATCACCCAAGCTATAAAGGACACTGAATGCCAAGACGGGAGTGTACCTCTACCCAATAAAAAAACCCTGCTTCGTCCGTAGCTGAGAAAATTTAAGAGGAAAAGTCCCAGTGACACTGACTCGCAGTTAGGTCAGAAGCCAAACTAGAGACCGCAAATGAACTCGACTGAGCCAACAGTCCTCCAGGAGACACCATCGTCCAACAAACAGTCCCCCACCGCTCATCTCCACAAATGAAGGAGACACCAGCAGAAACCCCCAAGGGGACAAGGCAAAGGAGAACCAAGGAAACCAAATCGTCTCCTAATACAAAAAGGAACACCTCCATGAGTGAGCCCAGCGCACAGAGACCCAAAGGGACCTAAACAGGGAAAGGAGGCCAAGCCTATACCAAGCGAAACCTAGGATAAGACCGGGCACAGAGACAGAACAGACATCTCCCCAATATCCTGCAAGCATGGATGCAACGGAAAAAAGGCAAAGTCCTCCCAGTGACTGGCCATAGAATACCAAGGTATGCGATCATGAAAAAATGTGTAATACACCCAGGTGAAAAACCCCAAGTTTGAGAACAGAGAGTCCACAACAGGACAACACCGAGGATACTTGCGAGGAAGAAGCAGTCAAGCAAGAAACAGACCGCAAAGCAACCTCTTACAGAGGGCACGTTCCAGACAACCTAAGTCGCCGGGCTCACACACAGGTCCCTGAAAAGGGGAACACAAAAACCTCAAATCGAGCCCCCCCCCGAGAAGGAGAGTATACTCTCAGAACCCAAAGGAAGAGTAAACCCTCTTCTAATCAATGGAGCAAGTTGAAGGAAAATCTATACCCTAGCAGACTAAGCTAACAGGAAGACTCAATAAGCTCACACATCAAGAGGAGACTGCTCGAACGCAGGTCCTTAGACCACTCGGCCATCCTGACCTGCAGACCCACACTCAGCTGGACCAACCCAGCCTCCGGGATCCAAGACAAGGAAACAAAAGAATTCTGAAACAGATACAGGAACGAGCATAAGGATAGCACAGCCATCCCCAGAGAGCACAAGTACAACTCGACTCTGAAACAGACAACAAGGCCATAGACCTAAGGATCTATCAAAAGAAAGACCCAACAAGTCTGCTTGGAGCCAGCAAGACTCTAGGGGGAACCAATCCCACTTTCTGCCTCCCATCCAGGAGAAGCCCCAAGCAAGGACTATCTCCATAGGGAGGAGAATATCCCCTAAAGAAAAGGGATGATGCCGGAAGGGCAACAACTGCCCACAAGGCCCAAATGCACTGGCTAATGGGAAGTGAAAATCCCAACACAGATGTCCTAGAAAAGGACCCCCCTACAAGTTGCTTGCCAAGCAGAGGCACAGCAAACCAATTCGCCTGCAGAGTAGGGAATCCATGGGAACACTGGCAAGCTGACCAGGGGAATGCAAACCTAAGGCGCACCAGAAATTGGACATCCAGCGCCAGCAGCTGGGTATGAACCAACCACCCTTGAGGCTCAAGCCATACAGCTAACATAAGCCACTCTCTGGCAAAGAGTAAAAAATACTCAGAAAACCTGGCCACCATAACCAGGTGAGGCAGATAGAGCAAGGACATAGCCCAAGTTCCCACTACCGTGGAACACCCCGACAAGCCCTGAGATCCAAGATTCCAAAACCACCCAAGACTGGGTCAGTAAAAAGGCCAAACAGAGCATCGGCAACCAGAAGTCTCAGGGAGAAAAAACAGGTCTGGGCACCTAATAGCTCAGGCAAACCTTACCCTAGAACTAAACACCCCAACCGGCTAAAAAGTCAGACACAAGGGTATGGATGCATAGCCAGAGAATCCGGATAGCGAGAAGAACTCAAAAGCTCCAACCAAAGGTAGGAACCACCCCAAGCTAAAGTCCAACGCTCCAAGAAGCAAGGCTAGAAGTCGTATGAAGATACCTTTTAGAGCCTCAGGACAAACAAGGGATACCTCAAGGTCCAAAAAACCTACTAGCAGAACAAGTCTTCACCAGCTGCACAAGCAGAGGACACAAGGAAGAAAAGGCACTAAGCCTACACAGCTCCGGAAAACCCAAGCTAAACAAAAGTCCCCGCAGGGAACAACCATCCTCGGAAGCACAGATCCCTAAAAGGAGATCCACTCACCCAGAGGCAATGGAAGAAGACCCAAAGGCCTCTTATAACATAGTCAAGAGTAAGAGCTGCAACTAGATATACTGCAAGGTGTCAAGAGCTGCAACAGGTTTCAAACTGCCACCTTCCGCATGCTAGACAGCTATGCTGTACAAGCTGTTGGATAAAGCCCAAAAGGACACATCCAGGGGCCTAAAAAATGAAGGCCAAACCGCTCAATAGCGGTAAGGGGCATTAAGCCCTCCCACCCTCCCCCACATGGGGGAGGAAACTCTAAGATCTGATGAAATCAGATGTCAGATAGAGTGTTTCAGGCTATAAGGACTGAAACAATCCTTCCCACCTCACGGACCCACAGGTCCTCTCGAATGCTTAGTTGAACATGAAAAAAAATAATAACCTAAGCACTCAGCGCTTCTACCGAACCAGCCGAGCAGAACAGCGCCATGTGTCTGAACTGCCGCAAAACTGAACAAACTCGACAGGACCAGCCTGCACCTAGGGTCCCAACCGGCAAGCTGCGTAAATTTTTCCTCGTAGGGGAAAAAAAAACAGAAAACATACATTCTTAACAGAGGACGAACATGTCCAACAACTTCCGAACAAGTAATAAAGCGTATCAATCCCAGAAGGTTCCCGAAGGAAACAAAAACAAATAAAATATATCCCATCAGATATAAATAAAATATAAGGCAACACGGTAGTGAACACCCAAAAGACACAGGTCTACCAGCAGGACCAGCCAAACGGAGCCCTATATCACAAAACTGGGAAAGATCAACAAATGACAATCAGGAGATTACTTCATCCCCACGTCTAATGTGGTGCACCATTCAAATTATCAGACTGAAAGGGATAGTCTACACCAGAATTGTTATTGTTTTAAAAGATAGATAATCCCTTTATTACCCAATCCCCAGTTTTGCATAACCAACACAGTTATAATAATATACTTTTAACCTCTGTGATTATCTTGTATCTAAGCCTCTACAAACTGCCCCTTTATTTCAGTTCTTTTGACAGACTTGCAGTTTAGCCAATCAGTGCCTGCTCCCAGATAACTTCACGTGCACGAGTACAGTGTTATCTATATGAAATACATGAACTAACACCCTCTAGTGGTGAAAAACTGTTAAAATGCATTCTGAAAAGAGGTGGCCTTCAATGTCTAAGAAATTAGCATATGAACCTTCTAGGTTAAGCTTTCAACTAAGAATACCAAGAGAACAAAGCAAAATTGGTTTTAAAAGTAAATAGGAAAATTGTTTAAAATTACATGCTCTATCTGAATCATGAAAGTTTAATTTGGCCTAGACTGTCCCTTGAAATTCCCCGTATCTGGTAACAACAGGGTCATTAAATAACTGAAAAACATGTCTGAGAAACACAGGAAGGCGCAATCCTGTAACGGAAGGCACAACACTCAGGGACAGATACCCCCGCGGAGAACTGAAGGAGCCCTCCTTAAGGCGGAAGGCCCGGGACAATAGGGCACGAGCACATTCTCAAAGAAACGTCTGGACTCTGCAGACGAACAATCGCCAACATTATGTGGAAGCGAAAACGTACTGCAACCTCCGGGGGAAACACGCCACCCCGCAAACATGCCACCACGCATGGAGGAACCGTAAACTGGGTTATCCGGATGTGCACAAGTATGATTTGGTAGGGAACTCGCCTCTCGGAAGACAGGACCCCCAGAGGCGAATGACTCAGCAGTCCCTTGATTCCCCAAGCCGGAGCAACCAGGCGCTCTGAAATGGCATACGGAACAAAACTGGTTGACAGGCGTCAATGAGGCCACTCCGGATTCATCACCGGACACAGAATCTGAAATCAAAACAGTCTCAGTATCAGAATCCTCTGTAGCTGAATCTGAAATGAATACAGTCTCAGCATCGGAATCCTCCATAGCTGGATAGAGGATATTTAAATATGGACTAAAGTAGTGAAAACTAAAAAGGCACCTGACACCCCTAATGGCTGGGGCACTCACCACCTCCTATGACCAGACCCCTGCAGACTAGAAAATTTCCTCCGCCACGCGGTCGGGAATGTGGAAAAGTAAAAACGGAACGTAGCCACGCCCAAACACAAGGTGAACCTTACAGTCCAAACAAGCGTGCCCAACCAAAATGCTGCGTCACTTCCAAAGGCCTCAATGTTCCAACCACAAGCCCAGTAAACATCGCACATAAGCAGGTTGAATCACAAACATGATTATAAACCCCCCTGTTCAATAACCCCCCTCAGGAAATATTAACCCTTGATTCCAAGATACTAAAAGAGACTCACTGAGACCCTTATGTATAGTTAGACCAGCAAGGTGGTAGCCTCTCGGGAAACATTCACATTACAGTACATTGCAAATAAAGTAAAATGAAACGATATTACCGGAATCTACGTCGTGGAACAGGAACACGGACCTTCAAGTGTGACGGATAGTAGCATCGCCTCCACCATGGACTTGAGAGAAGAAAGCAGGCAGCGAAGCGAAGTTCGACAACGCTGATTGCTTGAGGAGCTGTTAATATGAGTCGGGAAGGTTTCGCAGAAAGACTCTTCCTGCATCTCCAGACTCTAACTTTCATCCAAGCCCTCATTGAGAGACTGACAGGACAACTTAAAACTCCTGTCCCATGCCGAAGAGTATTACCCTCCATAAGAGACAAAAATAAAAAATTCTGACACTTCTCTGCCATCCTCCTGGGACGAAAGGCAAAGAATGACTGGGGGATGATGGGAGTGGGAGGAGTATTTAAGCCTTTGGCTGGGTTGTCTTTGCCTCCTCCTGGTGGCCAGGTTCTTATTTCGCTAAAGTAATGAATGCAGCTGTGGACTCTTTCCATTTAAGAAGAAAAATTGGTTTACCAATTCATTACAAACTTTGAAAGAATTGTATTTGGGGGACGGTGCTATTGAATCACTCTTTTCTGTATGTTGCATCTTAGGTTTAAACTTAATCTGGTACAGCTCCTCCTTACTTCTAAGATTGTTAATATGAAACATGTACACCTGTAAATTCTAATACTAATACTAAAGTTAATATTCAAATGATGTTTAATATGGGAGGCCCAAGAGAGGTCTCTTTCCTTTCTCAGTGTACCTTCTGTCACTATAAGTTGTCACTGTGTTAAGAGTAGCCTTATATAACATATATAAGGTTTCAGTTCAACATTCTTAGATATGTTTTCATGACTTCTTAGTTTACATCGCTGGTCTTTCCATAGGGGTGCGTTTGGGGCTCTATTTTAGCAAGCCTGCAGGAGGGAGGGAGCGCAAGGCACGCGCTATTACACCCATACAAACCCTTAACAACCAGTGATGTACATAGTATGCTGTGGTCATTAAGGGGTTAGTTTCCCTTATTTTTATCTCTTTTTCTTCTCATATTAACATAAGTGTAGACTACATGGTCCAAAAGAGGCCAGTTACAAGTTGAAAGAAATCATATAAATATTTAAAATATAAAAAGGTTTTTTTTTGTATTATAGTGTTGATTTTATTATAAGTGACCAGCCAATTTTGGTTTATTTCTGCATCTGTTTATAGTACTACATTAGATTGTCATGATGAGAGTGTAATGCTTTATTCATTGCTTATTTACAGACTATTGACCGATCTGTTGTGACGTGCACTGTAAACATTGTTTTTCTTTTGTATTAACTGCTTAAAAGCCTCAATTTAAAAAAAAGAAAGTTTGTGTTTAAATATAAAGAAAACACAACCTGTTTTTTTCAATGAAACCATCATATTCAGTACTTGGATTTATTTCCTCTACAGACGTCTCGATTTCTTTATGGACTGTCACTATTTCCTCTGAGACCAAGCTGGTAATCTGACAATATTCTTGTATTATTCCTTTACTGAAAAAAGTAAAACAAAAAGTTACTATTATAAAAATGTAACAAGTTGATAACAGCAATAGTTGTGGTAGTAAAATATACATTAGAATTCACAGACCACTATCCACAAGGAAATATGTGCATTAACACATAAAATAAGATAAACAATACTATACATTTGTCATGAGTACTTATTTTTTTAATACAGTGCAAACTTTCACTAGGTAAATTGTCATATTTGTTTTCAATCATGCTTTAAAGTTATAGATCTTCCACAAAGTTTAAAATGTTATCTATTTTTTCAGGGTTTATAACAGCTCTGTAAAACCTTCTATAATCCAGAGAGTAAAAAGCGAAAGTGTCTTGGTCTGGCTGTAGAGGGGAATTTGCATGAGTGGGATTAAGTGGTGGAAAATGTTGAAAACTGCAGGAACAAGAGGTAAAAACATGAGGAATAAATATATTAATGAGTTGAGGAGGTGGCATAATACAGGAGAAAAAAAAAAGATATATAATGTATATTTATCCCCTCTAGCTTTACTTTGTGCAGCACCCAATGCATTTTCTATAGTGGCTGGGTTTAGACCTATTATTTTTGAGCTAAAAATATTGAATGGAATTTTCCTTTTGCGATACAGACCGAGCATACAACGTTTTACATTTTTCCATTGTACTTCTATTATCAAATTTGCTTTGTTTTCTTGGTATTCTTTGCTGATAAGACACATAGGCCAGTAGAGCAGGTCTGGAGAGCTACATGGCACAAAAAACATAATTTATGCTTACCTGATAAATGTATTTCTCTTGTAGTGTATCCAGTCCACGGATCATCCATTACTTGTGGGGTATTCTCCTTCCCAACAGGAAGTTGCAAGAGGATCACCCACAGCAGAGCAGTTATATAGCTCCTCCCCTCACTGCCATATCCAGTCATTCGACCGAAACAAGCCGAGAAAGGAGAAACCATAGGGTGCAGTGGTGATTGTAGTTTAATTAAAATTTAGACCTGCCTTAAAAGGACAGGGCGGGCCATGGACTGGATACACTACAAGAGAAATAAATTTATCAGGTAAGCATAAATTATGTTTTCTCTTGTTAAGTGTATCCAGTCCACGGATCATCCATTATTTGTGGGATACCAATACCAAAGCTAAAGTACACGGATGATGGGAGGGACAAGGCAGGAACTTAAACGGAAGGAACCACTGCCTGTAGAACCTTTCTCCCAAAAACAGCCTCCGAAGAAGCAAAAGTATCAAATTTGTAAAATTTTGAAAAGGTATGAAGCGAAGACCAAGTCGCAGCCTTGCAAATCTGTTCAACAGAAGCCTCATTTTTAAAGGCCCAGGTGGAAGCCACAGCTCTAGTAGAATGAGCTGTAATCCTTTCAGGGGGCTGCTGTCCAGCAGTCTCATAGGCTAAACGGATTATACTCCGAAGCCAAAAAAAGAGGTTGCCGAGGCCTTCTGACCTCTCCTCTGTCCAGAGTAAACAACAAACAGGTTAGATGTTTGACGAAAATCTTTAGTAGCTTGTAAGTAAAACTTCAAGGCACGGACTACGTCTAGATTATGCAAAAGACGTTCCTTCTTTGAAGAAGGATTAGGACACAATGATGGAACAACAATCTCTTGATTGATATTCTTGTTAGAAACCACCTTGGGTAAAAACCCAGGTTTTGTACGCAGAACTACTTTATCTGAATGAAAGATCAGATAAGGAGAATCACAATGTAAGGCAGATAACTCAGAGACTCTTCGAGCCGAGGAAATAGCCATCAGAAACAGAACTTTCCATGATAGAAGTTTGATATCAATAGAATGAAGGGCTTCAAACGGAACCCCTTGAAGAACTTTAAGAACCAAGTTTAAGCTCCATGGAGGAGCAACAGGTTTAAACACAGGCTTAATTCTAACTAAAGCCCGACAAAATGCCTGAACGTCTGGAACTTCTGCCAGACACTTATGTAAAAGAATAGACAGAGCAGAAATCTGTCCCTTTAAAGAACTAGCTGATAATCCTTTGTCCAAACCCTCTTGGAGAAAGGACAATATCCTAGAAATCCTAACCCTACTCCATGAGTAATTCTTGGATTCACACCAATGAAGATATTTACGCCATATCTTGTGGTAAATTTTCCTGGTGACAGGCTTTCGTGCCTGTATTAAGGTATCAATGACTGACTCGGAGAAGCCACGCTTTGATAAGATCAAGCGTTCAATCTCCATGCAGTCAGTCTCAGAGAAATTAGATTCAGATGATTGAAAGGACCTTGTATTAGAAGGTCTTGTCTCAGAGGCAGAGTCCATGGTGGAAAGGATGACATGTCCACTAGGTCTGCATACCAGGTCCTGCGTGGCCACGCAGGCGCTATCAACATCACCGATGCTCTCACCTGTTTGATTTTTGCAATCAGTCGAGGGAGCAGAGGAAACGGTGGAAACACATAAGCCAGGTTGAAGAACCAAGGCGCTGCTAGAGCATCTATCAGTGCCGCTTCTGGGTCCCTGGACCTGGATCCGTAACAAGGAAGCTTGGCGTTCTGGCGAGACGCCATGGGATCCAGTTCTGGTTTGCCCCAACGATGAACCAATTGAGCAAACACCTCTGGATGGAGTTCCCACTCCCCCGGATGAAAAGTCTGACGACTTAGAAAATCCGCCTCCCAGTTCTCTACACCTGGGATATGGATTGCTGATAGCTGGCAAGAGTGAGTCTCTGAGCAGCGAATTATCTTGGAGACTTCTGACATCGCTAGGGAACTCCTGGTTCCCCCTTGATGGTTGATGTAAGCCACAGTTGTGATGTTGTCCGACTGAAATCTGATGAACCTCAGTGTTGCTAACTGAGGCCAAGCTAGAAGAGCATTGAATATTGCTCTTAACTCCAGAATATTTATTGGGAGGAGTTTCTCCTCCTGAGTCCATGAACCCTGAGCCTTCAGGGAGTTCCAGACTGCACCCCAACCTAGAAGGCTGGCATCTGTTGTTACAATCGTCCAATCTGGTCTGCGAAAGGTCATACCCTTGGACAGGTGGACCCGAGATAACCACCAGAGAAGAGAATCTCTGGTTTCTTGATCCAGATTTAGTAGAGGGGACAAATCTGGGTAATCCCCATTCCCCTGACTGAGCATGCATAATTGCAGCGGTCTGAGATGCAGGCGCGCAAATGGCACTATGTCTATCGCCACTACCATTAAGCCGATTACTTCCATGCACTGAGAGCCAGCCATGTGGAAAAAACTAGGCCCCAATAAGTTTTATCACCAAGCATATATAAAAACGATTAAACATGCCAGCAAACGTTTTATATTGCACTTTTATAAGAGTATGTATCTCTGTTAATAAGCCTGATACCAGTCGCTATTAAATCACTGCATTTAGGCTTAACTTACATTAATCCGGTATCAGCAGCATTTTCTAGCAAATTCCATCCCTAGAAAAATGTTAACTGCACATACCTTATTGCAGGAAAACCTGCACGCCATTCCACCTCTGAAGTTACCTCACTCCTCAGAATATGTGAGAACGGCAGTGGATCTTAGTTACTTCTGCTAAGATCATAGAAACCGCAGGCAGATTCTTCTTCTAAATGCTGCCTGAGATAAAATAGTATGCTCCGGTACCATTTAAAAATAATAAACTTTTGATTGAAGATAAAAACTAACTATAATACACTACTCTCCTCTTACTACCTCCATCTTTGTTGAGAGTTGCAAGAGAATGACTGGGTATGGCAGTGAGGGGAGGAGCTATATAGCTGCTCTGCTGTGGGTGATCCTCTTGCAACTTCCTGTTGGGAAGGAGAATATCCCACAAGTAATGGATGATCCGTGGACTGGATACACTTAACAAGAGAAAAGTGCTGCCGTCTAGTTCTCTTAAAAAACAGCTGTCATATAGTGCTGCAGACGTGCATGTTCCTGAGCTTAACTCTCTGCTTTTCAACAAAGGATACTAAAAGTTATTAAGAAAATGTGATAATAGAAGTAAACTGGAAGGTTGTTTACAATTGCATGCTTTGTCTTACTCATGCAAGAGATTTTTTTTCTGGCAGCTCCAATCAACTATGACAAGAACTTTACATAGGCAGAGGTAACTACATTTATAAGATTAGGAAGATATTCAAAATATTTATACAAAAATATCTTCAGCAATCATTTTGGTCAAACATATCTTATTTGCTTACAGAAGCTGCACAGCATGATATAAACACACACAGCATAAAACTATGTGCATTTTATTACTACCTATATATTATCCTTTGGTAGCCGGGATCCATAGATTCTGGTAACAGCCCTGCAAAGGGTGTGAGGTTTGTAGAGGAAGTGGGCGTGTGCTAACAAGTGCAAAAACAATTCCCTCCAGCCACATATTTGGTAATCGTTTATTTTACCTCATTTCAAAAGTACTCTAAAAACAAGTATACATTAAATACATTATTTTCTATCAACTTTACATTACATTATTTTATTGCCTTCTGTCTTACAACAGTGTGCGTACGTGCGCTTGTCATTGCTATCCACAACCTTTCAGTTGAGATGCCAATTTATTTTATTTTTAAAATCCCCATAGAAAAAATAAAAATAAAAACACTACAATAAAGGTGGTGTAAGGCAATGACTGCCATATGGACTTTTAAATTTTCTTTTTTATAATAATAAAAAGAAAGGCGATACACATATACACCATATTTACCCCCTCTTGGCATATGCTTAACCATTGTGAGACACCTAATTGTGCAGTCATTTTTAATATTTTGTTATTATTTTAAACCATAACAAATTAAGTCCTTTAAATACAATTATTAAAAAACAGAATTTATGCTTACCTGATAAATTACTTTCTCCAATGGTGTGTCCGGTCCACGGCGTCATCCATTACTTGTGGGAATATTCTCTTCCCCAACAGGAAATGGCAAAGAGCACAGCAAAAGCTGTCCATATAGCCCCTCCTCAGGCTCTGCCCCCCAGTCATTCGACCGACGGTTAGGAGAAAAAAAGGAGAAACTATAGGGTGCTGTGGTGACTGTAGTGTATACAGAAAACATTTTTTCAAACCTGATTAAAAAACCAGGGCGCGCCGTGGACCGGACACACCGTTGGAGAAAGTAATTTATCAGGTAAGCATAAATTCTGTTTTCTCCAACATTGGTGTGTCCGGTCCACGGCGTCATCCATTACTTGTGGGGACCAATACCAAAGCTTTAGGACACGGATGAAGGGAGGGCGCAAATCAGGTTACCTAAACGGAAGGCACCACGGCTTGCAAAACCTTTCTCCCAAAAATAGCCTCCGAAGAAGCATAAGTATCAAATTTGTAGAATTTGGCAAAAGTGTGCAGAGAAGACCAAGTCGCTGCCTTACATATCTGATCAACAGAAGCCTCGTTCTTGAAGGCCCATGTGGAAGCCACAGCCCTAGTAGAGTGAGCTGTGATTCGTTCAGGAGGCTGCCGTCCGGCAGTCTCATAAGCCAATCGAATAATGCTTTTCAGCCAGAAAGAAAGAGAGGTAGCAGTAGCTTTTTGTCCTCTCCTCTTACCAGAGTAAACGACAAACAAAGATGAGGTTTGTCTAAAATCCTTTGTTGCTTCTAAATAGAATTTTAAAGCACGAACTACATCTAAATTGTGTAACAAACGTTCCTTCTTTGAAACTGGATTCGGACACAGAGAAGGAACAACTATTTCCTGGTTAATATTCTTGTTGGAAACAACTTTTGGAAGAAAACCAGGCTTAGTACGCAAAACGACCTTATCTGAATGGAACACCAGATAGGGCGGATCACACTGCAAAGCAGATAATTCAGAAACTCTTCTAGCAGAAGAAATAGCAACCAAAAACAGAACTTTCCAAGATAGTAACTTGATATCTATGGAATGTAAAGGTTCAAACGGAACCCCTTGCAGAAGTGAAAGAACTAAATTTAGACTCCAAGGAGGAGTCATGGGTCTGTAAACAGGCTTGATTCTGACCAAAGCCTGTACAAAAGCTTGTACATCTGGCAGAGCTGCCAGGCGTTTGTGTAACAAAACAGATAAAGCAGAAATCTGTCCTTTTAGAGAACTCGCTGACAATCCTTTATCCAAACCCTCTTGGAGAAAGGAAAGAATCTTAGGAATTTTAATTTTACTCCAGGAGAATCCCTTGGATTCACACCAACAGATATATTTTTTCCATATTTTATGGTAAATCTTTCTAGTCACAGGTTTTCTGGCTTGGACCAGAGTATCTATCACTGAATTTGAAAATCCACGCTTGGATAAAATCAATTTCCAAGCAGCCAGCTGCAGAGAAACTAGATTTGGATGTTCGAATGGACCTTGTACTAGAAGATCCTGTCTCAAAGGTAGCTTCCATGGTGGAGCCGATGACATATTCACCAGGTCTGCATACCAAGTCCTGCGTGGCCACGCAGGAGCTATCAGAATCACCGAGGCCTTCTCCTGTTTGATCCTGGCTACGAGCCTGGGAAGGAGAGGAAACGGTGGAAATACATAAGCTAGGTTGAACGACCAAGGCGCCACTAATGCATCCACTAGAGTCGCCTTGGGATCCCTGGATCTGGACCCGTGATAAGGAACCTTGAAGTTCTGACGGGACGCCATAAGATCCATTTCTGGAATGCCCCGTAATTGAGTTAACTGGGCAAAGACCTCCGGGTGGAGTTCCCACTCCCCCGGATGGAAAGTCTGACGACTCAAGTAATCCGCCTCCCAGTTGTCTACTCCTGGGATGTGAATTGCAGATAGGTGGCAGGAGTGATCCTCCGCCCATTTGATGATCTTGGATACCTCTCTCATCGCCAAGGAACTCTTTGTTCCTCCCTGATGGTTGATGTAAGCTACAGTCATGTTGTCCGACTGGAATCTTATGAATCCGGTCTTCGCTAGTTGAGGCCAAGCCTGGAGCGCATTGAATATCGCTCTCAGTTCCAGGATGTTTATCGGGAGAAGGGACTCTTCCCGAGACCATAGACCCTGAGCTTTCAGGGAGTCCCAGACCGCGCCCCAGCCTAATAGACTGGCGTCGGTCGTGACAATGACCCACTCTGGTATGCGGAAACTCATTCCCTGAGACAGGTGATCCTGAGTCAACCACTAACGGAGTGAGTCTCTGGTTACCTGGTCTACTTGAATCTGGGGAGACAAGTCTGCATAGTGCCCATTCCACTGACTGAGCATGCACAGTTGTAATGGTCTTTGATGAATTCGAGCAAAAGGAACTATGTCCATTGCTGCAACCATCAATCCTATTACTTCCATGCACTGAGCTAAGGAAGGCTGCAGAATAGAGTGAAGAACTTGACAAGCGTTTAGAAGCTTTGACTTTCTGACCTCTGTCAGGAAGATCTTCATTTCTAAAGAATCTATTATTGTTCCCAAAAAGGGAACTCTTGTTGACGGGGACAGGGAACTCTTTTCAACGTTCAACTTCCACCAGTGAGATCTGAGAAAGGCTAGAACAATGTCTGTATGAGCCTTTGCCTTGGAAAGAGACAACGCTTGAATTAGAATGTTGTCTAGATAAGGTGCCACTGCAATGCCCCTCGGTCTTAGAACCGCTAGCAGGGACCCTAGCACCTTTGTGAAAATTCTGGGAGCAGTGGCTAAGCCGAATGGAAGAGCCACGAACTGGTAATGTTTGTCCAGAAAGGCGAACCTTAGGAACTGATGATGATCTTTGTGGATAGGAATATGTAGGTATGCATCCTTTAAATCCACGGTAGTCATTTATTGACCCTCCTGGATTGTAGGTAAAATAGTTCGAATGGTTTCCATTTTGAACGATGGAACTCTGAGGAATTTGTTTAGAATTTTTAAATCCAGAATTGGTCTGAAAATAAGCGAGACATGTGGAACCTTCCCCTTGGAGGAAGTTCCTTGAATTCTAGAAGATAACCCTGAGAGACTATTTCTAGTGCCCAGGGATCCGGAAAATCTCTTGCCCAAGCCTGAGCAAAGAGACAGAGTCTGCCCCCTACTAGATCCGGTCCCGGATCGGGGGCTACCCTTTCATGCTGTCTTGGTAGCAGCAGCAGGCTTCTTGGCCTGTTTACCCTTGTTCCAGCCTTGCATTGGTTTCCAAGCTGGCTTGGCCTGGGAAGCGTTACCCTCTTGTCTAGAGGCCGCAGAGTTAGGAGACGATCCGTTCCTGAAGTTACGAAAGGAACGAAAATTGGACTTATTCTTAGCCTTGAAATGCCTATCCTGTGGGAGGGCATGTCCCTTCCCCCCAGTGATGTCTGAAATAATTTCCTTCAATTCTGGCCCAAAAAGGGTCTTACCTTTGAAAGGAATATTAAGCAATTTTGTCTTGGAAGATACGTCCGCCGACCAAGACTTTAGCCAGAGCGCTCTGCGCGCCACAATTGCAAACCCTGAATTTTTCGCCGCTAATCTCGCTAATTGCAAAGCGGCATCTAAAATAAAGGAATTAGCTAACTTAAGTGCGTGAATTCTGTCCATGACTTCCTCATATGGAGTCTCCTTATTGAGCGACTTTTCTAGTTCATCGAACCAGAAACACGCCGCCGTAGTGACAGGAATAATGCACGAAATTGGTTGGAGGAGGTAACCTTGCTGTACAAAAATCTTTTTAAGCAAACCCTCCAATTTTTTATCCATAGGATCTTTGAAAGCACAATTGTCCTCAATGGGAATAGTCGTGCGTTTGGCTAGCGTAGAAACTGCCCCCTCAACCTTAGGGACTGTTTGCCATGTGTCCATCCTTGGGTCGACCATGGGGAACAATTTATTAAATATAGGAGGTGGGACAAAAGGTATGCCTGGTTTCTCCCACTCCTTATTCACTATGTCTGCCACCCTTTTAGGTATCGGAAAGGCATCGGGGTGCACCGGGACCTCAAGGAATTTGTCCATCTTGCACAATTTATCTGGAATGACCAAAGAGTCACAATCATCCAGTGTAGTTAGCAACTCCTTAAGTAATGTGCGGAGATGCTCTAACTTAAATTTAAACATCACAACATCAGGTTGTGCCTGTTGCGAAATTCTTCCTGAATCAGAAAGTTCTCCCTCCGACAAACCCTCCCTTCACTGCCACTTCTGACTGGTGTGAGGGTATGACAAAAATTATCGTCAGCGCCACTGTATTTAAAACTGAGCAATCACGCTTTCTTTGAAATGCTGGCATTTTGGATAAAATATTAGCTATGGAATTATCCATTACTGCCGTTAATTGTTGCATAGTAACAAGCATTGGCGCGCTAGATGTACTAGGGGTCGCCTGCGCGGGCATAACTGGTATTGACACAGAAGGAGAGGATGAAGCACTATCCCCACTACCTTCATTTGATGAATCATCTTGGGCAACCTTATTAAATGTGACACAGTACTGTCCTTACTTTGTCTGGACGCCATGGCACAATTATCACATACATTTGAAGGGGGGACCACCTTGGCCTCCATACATACAGAACATGTTCTATCTGAAGGTACAGACATGTTAGCCAGGCTTAAACAGGCTAATAATGCAAAAAAAACGTTTTTAAACAAAACCGTTACTGTCTCTTTAAATGTTAAACAGAGCACACTTTATTTCTGAATATGTGAAAAACTATGAAGGAAATATCCAATCTTTACCAAATTTTCACCACAGAGTCTTAATGCTTTTGAAGTATTGCACCCCAATTATCAAGCTTTTAACCCCTTAAATGAGGAAACCGGAGACGTTTAATCAATTAACAACTTTAACCCCACTACAGTCCCAGCCACAGCGTTTGCTGCGACTCCACCTGTCCCTGGGGGTTATACGATACCAAATTAAGCCTTCCAGGAACGTTTTCAATGATCACCAGACCCTCTCACATGCAGCTGCATGCACTGCATCCAAAAGAAACTGCGCAATTATGGCGCGAAAATGAGGCTCTGTCTACTATAGTCAAAGGCCCTTCCTGACTGGGAATGGCTAAATGGCTAAATGGCTGCCTGGCGTCTAAAAACGTTCCCCACACAAAAAGTTTAGAAATATTACTTCAAGCTTCATAAAAAACTTAAATAAAGCAAACGATTTAGCCCACAAGAGTGTCAACCAGTGTATAGCCCATAATAAGCCTGCATTCTGTTAAGAGTCTAAGAAAATGGCTTACCGATCCCCAAGAGGGAAAATGACAGTCTTCTAGCATTACACAGTCTTGTTAGAAATGGACTAGTCATACCTTGAGCAGAAAAGTCTGCAAACTGTTCCCCCCAACTGAAGTTCTCTGGGCTCAACAGTCCTGCGTGGGAACAGCAATTGATTTTAGTTACTGCGGCTAAAATCATACTCCTCTTTTAAACAGAACTCTTCATCCCTTTCTGTTTTAGAGTAAAAAGTACAAACCGGCACTATTTTAAAATAACAAACTCTTGATAGAAGAATAAAAAACTACAACTAAACACCACATACTCTTTACCATCTCCGTGGAGATGCTACTTGTTCAGAGCGGCAAAGAGAATGACTGGGGGGCGGAGCCTGAGGAGGGGCTATATGGACAGCTTTTGCTGTGCTCTTTGCCATTTTCTGTTGGGGAAGAGAATATTCCCACAAGTAATGGATGACGCCGTGGACCGGACACACCAATGTTGGAGAAACAAATACATTTGCAGGCCATTTGGCACAGTTTATAGACGGCATATTTCTTCCTCTCACATGATGTAAAGTTCTCTAAACCAGGGCCGGTTCCATCTAAGGTAGCAGGGACAAGAAAACAAATTATGCTTACTTGATAATTTCATTTCCATCGAGGGGAGGAGAGTCCACAGCTTCATTCATTACTGTTGGGAATTAAGAACCTGGCCACCAGGAGGAGGCAAAGACACCCCAGCCAAAGGCTTAAATACATCCCCCATTCATTCTGCCAAGGGAACAAGGAACAGTAGGAGAAACATCAGGGTATAAATGGTGCCAGAAGATTAAATCAATTTAGGTCCGCCCATCAGAGATATGGGCGGGAGCTGTGGACTCTCCTCCCCTCGATGGAAATGAAATTATCAGGTAAGTATAATTTATGTTTTCCATCTAAAGGGGAGGAGGGTCCACTGCTTCATTTATTACCGTTGGGAACATATACGCATACCCTAGAGGACACTGAATGAAAGGCGGGACCTAATCTGAGGGCACCACAGCCTGCAAAACCTCCCAAAAACCGCTTCTGCAGAAGCAAAAACTTTGTAAGACTTTGTAAAAGTGTGTAAGGAGGACCAGGTAGCCTCCTTGCAAATTTGCTCCATAGATGCCTCATTCGTGAAGGCCCAAGATGAAGAGAAAGGCTCTAGTTGAATGAGCCGTGATCCTCTGAGGAGGCTTATGTCCCGCTGCCTCATAGGCCAAGCAAATCAAGCTCCTTAACCAAAAGGACAAAGAAGTAGAAGAGGCTTTCTGCCCCTTGCACGTCCCTGAATACACCACAAAAAGAGATGTAGACTGTCTGAAATACTTTGTAGCCTGAAGATAGAACTTTAAGGGACGGACCACATCCAGGTTATAAAGTAACCTCTCCTTACAACTATTTCCCGATTGATGTTACCGTTAGACACCACCTTGGGAAGAAACCTCAAACCAGTGCGAAGCACAGCCTTATCCGCATGAAAAACCAGATAAAGATGCTCACATTGCAAGGCAGCCAGTTCAGATACTCTGCGTGCCGATGCAATCGCCAACAGGAAAAGAACCTTCCAGGACAGAATCTTAATGTCAATGGAGTGCATAGGCACAAACGGAACCTTCTGCAATACCTTAAGGACCAACTTTAAGCTCCATGGGGGAGCAGACTGTCTAAAGACAGGCCTCATTGTAGACAGAGCCTGAACAAAAGATTGCATGTCAGGGAGCTCAGCGACTCTCCTAAGCAACAAGTCTGAAAATGCCGAAATCTGTCCCTGTAAAGGAACTGGTGGCAAGACCCTCCTCCAAACCCTCTTGGAAAAAGGACAGAATCCTGGATACCTTCAACTTACACCAAGGATATCCATGCTTCTCACACCAGGACAAGTATGTCCTCCACACCATATGGTAGACGCGACCAGTGACTGACTTCCTTGCCTGAATTAGCGTATCAATCACACTTTCAGAAAAGCCTCTCTTGGCCAAGACTAGGCATTCAATCTCCACACAGTCAGCCTCAGAGAATCAAGATTTTTGATGTTGAAAAGGAACCTGTTCCAGCAGATCCCTGAGACAGGGTAACCTCCACGGCGGAGAGGATGACATCCCCACCAGATCCGCAAACCATGTCCTCCGCGGCCACGATGGAGAAATCAAAATGGCCGAAGCTCGCCCCAGTTTGATGCGTGCCACTACATGAGGTAGAAGTGGTAATGGTGGAAAAATGTAATCTAGGCTGAACCCCCAAGGCACTGCCAAGGCATCTATCAGCTGCCTGGGGATCCCTGGACCTCGACCCATATCGGGGGCAATTGAGTCTGGATGCAACGAGATCTATCTTCGGCGATTCCCACCTGAGGCAAATCTCTGCAAACACTTCGGGGTGGAGAGACCATTCCCCCGGATGGAAGGAGTGCCTGCTGAGAAAATCTTCTTCCCAGTTGTCCACACCTAGAATGTGAATCGCTCAGAGAGAGCAGCTGTGGGACTCCACCCACTCCAAGATCTGAGACATCTCCCTCATGGCTAGGGAGCTCCTCGTACCCCACTGATGGTTGTTGTAAGACACCAAGATAATGTTGTCGGTCTGGAATCTGATGAAACTGAATGACCCCAGAATATTTAATCGGAAAGGGGAGACTCTTCCCAGGTCCATTTTCCTTCTGCCATCCTGGTAGACTCACGTCCGTAGTCACAAGCTCCCAGGACGGTCTCAAGAAGGATGTCCCCATGGACAGTTCCCCTGGACGGATCCACCAAGAGAGGGAGATCCGAGTCCGAGCATCCATGGATATCTGCTGTGATAGATCTGAATGATCGCCTTTCTACTGTCTCAACATGCACAATTGAAGAGGTCTGATATGGAACCTGGCGAATGGAATGACATCTATGCTGGAAACAATGAGTCCCATCACCTCCATACACTGAGGGGCTTGAGGAGGACTGAAGGGCAAGACAAGAGGAAGCAATCTTCCTGCGTTGATGGTCTGCGAGAAATATTTTCATGGACAGAGTCTATTATCGTGCCCAGGAACTCCACCCTGTTGCTGGTAAACAGGGAACTCTTTCCTGAGATGATCTTCCAACTGTGAGATTGGAGCAAAAGAAGAAGAGCCCTCGAAAGATCTGCGAGACTGAGCGACGGCACCTAGACTAGGATGTCGTCCAGATAGGGCGCCACAGCAATGCCTCTGACCACAGCAAGTAGCGACCACAGCAAGTAGCACCCCCAGAACCTTCGTGAAGACTCTCGGGGCTGTCGCCAGACCAAAGAGGAGGGCCATAAACTGGAAGTGTTGGTCCAGAAATGCAAATCTTAGGAACTAGAAGTGGTCCTTGTGAATTGGCACATGAAGGTAAGCGTCCTTCAAGTCTATAGTTGTCATGAACTGTTCCTCTTGAACTAGGGGCAGAATAGATCTGATAGTTTCCATTTTGAACGATGGAATACTCAGAAACTTGTTTAAACACTTTAGGTCCAGAATCGGGCAGAACGTGCCCTTCTTCTTTGGAACCACAGAAAGATTTGAATAGTACCCTAGACTCCTTTCTGCTTGGGGTACGCAGAGAGAGGAGAGATCCTTCACACACTCTAGAAAGGCCTCTCTATTTTCTGGTCTTGAAGAGAAGTTTGACAGGAGGAATCTACCCCTGGGCGGATAGGATCTGAACCCTATCCTGTAACTGTGGGCAACAACCTCCAGAACCCAAGGGTCCTGAACCTCCTGCCCCCTACTTGGCCCGGAGACCAGTCGGGGCCACCCCTTCATGCCGATTTTGTCTCAGGGGGCTTCTTGCTCTGCTTAGACTTGTTCCAAGAATGAGCTGGCTTCCAAGTTCCCTTGGACTGGTCCGCTTTTGCAGCGGGCTGCTGGCGCTGGGCCTTTAGGCTTAGCCTTCATATCCTGCGGTAGGAAAGCTCCCTTGCCACCCGTAACCGTGGATTTGATCGAATCCAATCCTGGACTGAACAGAATCTTTCCTTGAAAAGGCAGAGACAACAGCCTCGATTTAGAGGTCATGTCCGCAGACCAAGACTTTAGCCACAGAGCCCTGCGAGCTAAAATGGAAAAACCTGACACCTTAGCATTCAGGCAAATAATTTGCATATTGGCATCACAGATGAAAGAATTGACAACCTTCCGCGCCTTAATCTTATCCTGTATCTTATCAATGGAAGTCTCCCCCTCGACCATTTCACACAGGGATTCACACCAATATGATGCAGCTCCAGAAACAGCGGCTACATCCACTGCCGGCTGAAAAACAAACCTTTGTGTGTTGAAACATCTTCCTTAACATGTTTTCCAACTTTTTATCCATGGGCTCTTTAAACGACGAACTATCTTCGAGGGGAATAGTTGTCCACTTCGCAAGCGTAGAGATAGCTTAGAGTCCAGAACGGGGAACAGTTTCTTAAAGGAAGAAGAAGGGGAAAAGGAAGAACCTAATCGCTCCCATTCGTTCTTAAAGGGCCATAATACCCAAATGTTAAAACACTTGAAAGTGATGCAGCATAGCTGTAAAAAGCTGACTAGAAAATATCACCTGAACATCTCTATGTAAAAAAGAAAGATTTTACCTCAAAAGTTTCTCAGTAGCCTCATCCCATTGTAAAGGACTTCTAAGCAGCATATCAGTATGTCTGTCCCGGGACAGTTAAGGGATTGAGTCTCGTGCACTCATCTTATTTCCCTATTCAGTGTAAGGAAGTTTACAGTGAAATCTCATGAGATCACAGTAAAAGAGTTCATGACCTCAGCACTGTTGATGCTGACTGGCTGCTGTTTATTTCGTTTTTTTATTTTTTTTCCTGCAGCTGAGCAGCAGCTGAGGAAATTGTGAGGTAAAATATCTTCCTTTTTTACAGAGATGCTCAGGTGATATTTTCCTGTCAGCTTTTTACAGTTATGCTGCATCAGTTTCAAGTGATTTAGCATATGAGTATTATGTCCCTTTAATAATATTAGCCGTCTGAAAAGGAACTGGGAAGGCCTGAGGCACCACCCTGTCCTCATATACCTTATCAAGCTTAGGAATCACAGGTTCCTCCGGTAGCTTCTCAATCCTAAACCTAAAGTCAGGCTTCTCCACAGCTGGAGGTTTAGATTACACGGACTCCGAACCAGTAGGGGCCTCCTCATCGTACAACGCCTCTGATATTTCCATAGGCGTAAACAACCCCTGGGCCGGGCCGCGATGATACGCAATACGCTTGCACTTAGCAGAACGTGGTAAGAAATGGATCACTTTCGATACCGCCGTTTGCAGTTGATGCTCAAAATCTGACGGCCAATGAATCTCTCCCGATGGAGTAATGGTTGGACCCTGGAGCACTGCATGTGCAATTAGAGATGAATGCAGGGAACTCACCTCATGGGACGGGGAACCCTCAGAGGTGGACGGCTTAGTAGTACTAGATATCCGTTTACATTTAGATGTCAGAACTTAATTAAGGCATGTGGAACATAGTTGAGCAAGTTGTTCTACCAGAACCTCCTCACAAACACAGGAATGAGACCTTGTTAAAGAGGGAGAACCCTCTAACGCGTCAAAGTCCTCCATAGCTTGCGCTGTTATTAAGGACTAGATTAACTTAATAAATAGGCACCTTTATAACCTCCAAGAGCCGGGGCACTCACCACTTCCTATGACTCAGACTACAGAAACCGTTTCATCTCCTGCGCCGCTGATCAACAGAGGAAGAGAGATAGCCACACCCGGTCACATGGAATGCCTGGCAGGACCGCCCCTGCCTAAGGAGAAAACGCACCAAAAAAGGTTGTGCAATACTCCTGTATGTCACCTGAAAGTTCCACATATTGCCAGAGCCTCATCTCGCACATAACGCAGCAATGACACAAACAATATCATGTATAAACCCCCCTGTTCAATAATCCCCTTTCCAGGAATATTAACCCTTGATTCTTTAAAGATAAAAGGCGTCACACTGTGACCCTGTCTTCTGTGTTATTATGTAATAAAAAAATAAAACGATATTACCAAAATCTACGCCGTGAAACAGGAACGCGGCCCTTCAAGTGTGACAGGTTAGTAGCCTTGCCCCTGACATGGACTCGAGTGTAAAAAGCAGGCAGCGAAACTAGTCAACACTGATTGCTTGTGGAGCTGTTAATATGAGTCGGGATGGTTTTGCAGAAAGACTCTCCCTGCATCTCCAGACTCTAACTTTTGCCCAGGCTCTCACCGAGAGGCTGACAGGACTACTTAAAACTCCACTCCCACTGCGAAGAGTACTACCCTCCATAAGATACTACTCCGAAAATCTGGCACTCCTCTGCCATCCTCCTGTGACAAAAGGCAAAGAATGACTGGGGGATGAGGGAGGTGGGGGAGGTATTTAAGCCTTTGGCTGAGGTGTCTTTGCCTCCTCGTGGTGGCCAGGTTCTTAATTCCCAACAGTAATGAATGAAGCTGTGGACTCTCCTCCCCTTTAGATGGAAACAACAGCTTTTTAGCGTCAAATTTGCCTTTTTTTAAATGTTTCATTCAGCTGCTTGCCTGGGTACATTATCCATTCCTTTAAAGGGAGTGATATGCTAAAAATGTAATTTTCTTTCTACAGAGCATTTCTTATTTCCCCCCCATTATTCCTCTAAATTAATGTTTTAAGCACATTCTCCTACTTTGCAACCTGACTAGGATATCTGAAAACAAAAATATTTGAAAAACACTCAAAATTTCTTCAACAACCTTTGTGGCTCAAGTCTTTAAAGGGACATAAAACAGGTTGAGATCTGTAAATATCCTAAAAGGGCTAATTACGTAAAAATAGTTTGAATAAAAAAAATGTTTAAAAATTGCTGGCAAGTATATTAAAATAATTTTGAAAAATAAGCAAAATGAATTACATAGCTAAGTTGCCTGGAGCAGCCAACTCCACCCACCCTAATCAGTGTTTAGACACAAGCATTGTTTTTCAACTGAGTTCACAGCTTCTATGCATGCTCCATCAGATAATCCCTATTCACTTTTGCATTCTACTAAAATAGCAATAGACATACTGTAGATACAGCCATAGAAGGAAATGTGTGGGGGGGAGTTAGAGCTTTAAAATTCAGAAAACTAAAAAGAAAAGGTTAATGGCGAGGCACTGCAGTATAAATTTGCAGGTAAATTAATTAAATTACATATATTATATCTTGTCTCTATCCCAACTTGTTGTATGTCCCTTTAAATATACAGTTCCAAGTCTCTGCAGCTAGGCCCCTACTTACCTGAACAATCATGCACTATATTTCCCTACTTGCCCTGTATGAAAAAGAAAGAGAAAAAGAAAGAGAAAAAGAAAGAAAAAGAAAGAGAAAAAGAAAGAAAAAGAAAGAGAAAAAGAAAGAGAAAAAGAAAGAGAAAAAGAAAGAGAAAAAGAAAGAGAAAAAGAAAGAGAAAAAGAAAGAGAAAAAGAAAGAGA
>NC_069500.1:262153634-262161134 GCF_027579735.1 Bombina bombina | reverse complement strand
CATACCAAGTCCTGCGTGGCCATGCAGGTGCTATTAGAATTACTGATGCTCTCTCCTGTTTGATTTTGGCAATCAATCGAGGAAGCAGCGGGAAGGGTGGAAACACATAAGCCATCCTGAAGTTCCAAGGTGCTGTCAAAGCATCTATCAGAACTGCTCCCGGATCCCTGGATCTGGACCCGTAGCGAGGAAGTTTGGCGTTCTGGCGAGACGCCATGAGATCTATCTCTGGTTTGCCCCAACGTCGAAGTATTTGGGCAAAGATCTCCGGATGAAGTTCCCACTCCCCCGGATGAAAAGTCTGGCGACTCAAGAAATCCGCCTCCCAGTTCTCCACTCCCGGGATGTGGATTGCTGACAGGTGGCAAGAGTGAGACTCTGCCCAGCGAATTATCTTTGATACTTCCATCATTGCTAGGGAGCTTCTTGTCCCTCCCTGATGGTTGATGTAAGCTACAGTCGTGATGTTGTCCGACTGAAACCTGATGAACCCCCGAGTTGTTAACTGGGGCCAAGCCAGAAGGGCATTGAGAACTGCTCTCAATTCCAGAATGTTTATTGGAAGGAGACTCTCCTCCTGATTCCATAGTCCCTGAGCCTTCAGAGAATTCCAGACAGCGCCCCAACCTAGTAGGCTGGCGTCTGTTGTTACAATTGTCCAGTCTGGCCTGCTGAATGGCATCCCCCTGGACAGGTGTGGCCGATGAAGCCACCATAGAAGAGAATTTCTGGTCTCTTGATTCAGATTCAGAGTAGGGGACAAATCTGAGTAATCTCCATTCCACTGACTTAGCATGCATAATTGCAGCGGTCTGAGGTGTAGACGTGCAAAAGGTACTATGTCCATTGCCGCTACCATTAAGCCGATCACCTCCATGCATTGAGCTACTGACGGGTGTTGAATGGAATGAAGGACGCGGCATGCATTTTGAAGCTTTGTTAACCTGTCTTCTGTCAGGTAAATCTTCATTTCTACAGAATCTATAAGAGTCCCCAAGAATGGAACTCTTGTGAGAGGAAAAAGAGAACTCTTCTTTTCGTTCACCTTCCATCCATGCGACCTTAGAAATGCCAGAACTAACTCTGTATGAGACTTGGCAGTTTGAAAGCTTGAAGCTTGTATTAGAATGTCGTCTAGGTACGGAGCTACCGAAATCCCTCGCGGTCTTAGTACCGCTAGAAGGGCACCCAGAACCTTTGTGAAGATTCTTGGAGCCGTAGCCAGTCCGAATGGAAGAGCTACAAACTGGTAGTGCCTGTCTAAGAAGGCAAACCTTAGGTACCGGTGATGATCTTTGTGGATCGGTATGTGAAGGTAAGCATCCTTTAAATCCACTGTGGTCATGTACTGACCCTCTTGGATCATGGGTAAGATTGTCCGAATAGTTTCCATTTTGAACGATGGAACTCTTAGGAATTTGTTTAGAATCTTTAAATCTAAGATTGGCCTGAAAATTCCCTCTTTTTTGGGAACCACAAACAGGTTTGAGTAGAACCCTTGTCCTTGTTCCGACCGTGGAACCGGATGGATCACTCCCATTAATAACAGATCTTGTACGCAGCGTAGAAACGCTTCTTTCTTTATCTGGTTTGTTGACAACCTTGACAGATGAAATCTCCCTCTTGGGGGAGATAATTTGAAGTCTAGAAGGTATCCCTGAGATATGATCTCTAGAGCCCAGGGATCCTGAACATCTCTTGCCCAGGCCTGGGCAAAGAGAGAGAGTCTGCCCCCCACTAGATCCGGTCCCGGATCGGGGGCTCTCGGTTCATGCTGTCTTTGGGGCAGCAGCAGGTTTCCTGGCCTGCTTGCTCTTGTTCCAGGACTGGTTAGGCTTCCAGCCTTGCCTGTAACGAGCAACAGCTCCTTCCTGTTTTGGTGCAGTGGAGGTTGATGCTGCTCCTGTTTTGAAATTCCGAAAGGGACGAAAATTAGACTGTCTAGCCTTAGCTTTGGCTTTGTCTTGAGGTAGGGCGTGGCCCTTACCACCTGTAATGTCAGCGATAATTTCTTTCAAACCGGGCCCAAATAAAGACTGCCCCTTGAAAGGTATATTAAGTAATTTGGACTTAGAAGTCACATCAGCTGACCAGGATTTTAGCCACAGCGCCCTACGTGCCTGTATGGCGAATCCTGAGTTCTTAGCCGTGAGTTTAGTTAAATGTACTACGGCCTCCGAAATGAAGGAATTAGCTAGTTTAAGGACTCTAAGCCTGTCCGTAATGTCGTCTAGCGTAGATGAACTAAGGTTCTCTTCCAGCGACTCAATCCAAAATGCTGCCGCAGCCGTAATCGGCGCGATACATGCAAGGGGTTGTAATATAAAACCTTGTTGAACAAACATTTTCTTAAGGTAACCCTCTAACTTTTTATCCATTGGATCTGAAAAAGCACAGCTATCCTCCACCGGGATAGTGGTACGCTTAGCTAAAGTAGAAACTGCTCCCTCCACCTTAGGGACCGTTTGCCATAAGTCCCGTGTGGTGGCGTCTATTGGAAACATCTTTCTAAATATTGGAGGGGGTGAGAACGGCACACCGGGTCTATCCCACTCCTTAGTAACAATTTCAGTTAGTCTCTTAGGTATAGGAAAAACGTCAGTACTCGCCGGTACCGCAAAGTATTTATCCAACCTACACAGTTTCTCTGGTATTGCAACGGTGTTACAATCGTTAAGAGCTGCTAAGACCTCCCCTAGTAATACACGGAGGTTCTCCAATTTAAATTTAAAATTTGAAATATCTGAGTCCAATTTGTTTGGATCAGAACCGTCACCCACAGAATGAAGCTCTCCGTCCTCATGCTCTGCGAGCTGTGACGCAGTATCAGACATGGCCCTAGCATTGTCAGCGCACTCTGTTCTCACCCCAGAGTGATCACGCTTGCCTCTTAGTTCTGGTAATTTAGACAAAACTTCAGTCATAACAGTAGCCATATCTTGTAATGTTATCTGTAATGGCCGCCCAGATGTACTAGGCGCCATAATATCACGCACCTCCCGGGCGGGAGATGCAGGTACTGCCGCGTGAGGCGAGTTAGTCGGCATAACTCTCCCCTCGCTGTTTGGTGAAATTTGTTCACATTGTACAGATTGACCTTTATTTAAAGTAGCATCAATACAGTTAGTACATAAATTTCTATTGGGCTCCACCTTGGCATTGGAACAAATGACACAGATATCTTCCTCTGAGTCAGACATGTTTAACACACTAGCAAAAAACTTACAACTTGGTTATAATCTTTTTTAGCAAAAAAAATACTGTGCCTCAAAGAGGTACTAAACGATTAAATAACAGTTGAATAATGAACTGAAAAACAGTTATAGCATCAAACTTTAAAACAACACAACTCTTAGCAAAGGTTTGTTCCCATTAGTAAAATAACAATAATTAAATTTGACATAAAAAGTACAAAGCAACGTTTTTATGCACAGTCACTATAAGAATTCTCACAGCTCTGCTGAGAGAAGTTACCTCCCTTCAAAGAAGTTTGAAGACCCCTGAGATCTGTCAGAGATGAACCGGATCATGCAGGAAAAATAAAAGTGACTGACTGGAATTTTTTGATGCGTAGTAAAGAGCGCCAAAAACGGCCCCTCCCTCTCCCACACAGCAGTGAAGAGAAACGAAACTGTCACAATTACAAGCAAAAAACTGCCAAGTGGAAAATAATGCCCAAATATCTATTCACACAGTACCTCAGCAATGTAAACGATTCTACCAAAAACGTTTAACATGATAAATAGTTATTAAAAGTATTAGTGACCTTTAGCAGAGTAGTTCCGGTGAAATACCATCCCCAGAATACTGAAGTGTATACATACATGTCATTTTAACGGTATGGCAGGATTTTCTCATCAATTCCATTCAGAAAATAAAAACTGCTACATACCTCAATGCAGATTCATCTGCCCGCTGTCCCCTGATCTGAAGCCTTTACCTCCCTCAGATGGCCGAGAACAACAATATGATCTTAACTACTCCGGTTAAAATCATAGTAAAAAACTCTGGTAGATTCTTCCTCAAACTCTGCCAGAGAAGTAATAACACGCTCCGGTGCTATTGTAAAATAACAAACTTTTGATTGAAGTCATAAAAACTAAGTATAATCACCATAGTCCTCTCACACATCCTATCTAGTCGTTGGGTGCAAGAGAATGACTGGGACTGACGTAGAGGGGAGGAGCTATATGCAGCTCTGCTGGGTGAATCCTCTTGCATTTCCTGTTGGGGAGGAGTTATATCCCAGAAGTAATGATGACCCGTGGACTGATCACACATAACAGAAGAAATATACATACATATATATATATATACATACATATATATATATATATATATATATATACATACATATATATATATATATATACATATATACATACATACATATATACATACATATATACATACATACATACATATATACATACATACATACATACATATATATACACATATACATACATACATATATACATACATATATATATATATATATATATATACATACATACATATATAACATAATTTATGCTTACCTGATAAATTCCTTTCTTCTGTTGTGTGATCAGTCCACGGGTCATCAATACTTCTGGGATATAACTCCTCCCCAACAGGAAATGCAAGAGGATTCACCCAGCAGAGCTGCATATAGCTCCTCCCCTCTACGTCAGTCCCAGTCATTCGACCAAGAATCAACGAGAAAGGAGTAACCAAGGGTGAAGTGGTGACTGGAGTATAATTTAGAAGATATTTACCTGCCTTAAAACAGGGC
The DNA here is from genome assembly GCF_027579735.1 of Bombina bombina. Classification (NCBI taxonomy): domain Eukaryota; kingdom Metazoa; phylum Chordata; class Amphibia; order Anura; family Bombinatoridae; genus Bombina; species Bombina bombina. The sequence continues at coordinate 262,156,357 of NC_069500.1, read as the reverse complement.
GGGCCGTGGACTGATCACACAACAGAAGAAAGGAATTTATCAGGTAAGCATAAATTATGTTTTCTTCTGTTATGTGTGATCAGTCCACGGGTCATCATTACTTCTGGGATACCAATACCAAAGCAAAAGTACACGGATGACGGGAGGGATAGGCAGGCTCATTATACAGAAGGAACCACTGCCTGAAGAACCTTTCTCCCAAAAATAGCCTCCGAAGAAGCAAAAGTGTCAAATTTGTAAAATTTGGAAAAAGTATGAAGCGAAGACCAAGTTGCAGCCTTGCAAATCTGTTCAACAGAGGCCTCATTCTTAAAGGCCCAAGTGGAAGCCACAGCTCTAGTGGAGTGAGCTGTAATTCTTTCAGGAGGCTGCTGTCCAGCAGTCTCATAGGCTAAACGTATTGTGCTACGAAGCCAAAAAGAGAGAGAGGTAGCAGAAGCTTTTTGACCTCTCCTCTGTCCAGAATAAACGACAAACAGGGAAGAAGTTTGGCGAAAATCTTTAGTTGCCTGCAAGTAGAACTTGAGGGCACGAACTACATCCAGATTGTGTAGAAGACGTTCCTTCTTTGAAGAAGGATTTGGACACAAGGATGGAACAACAATCTCTTGATTGATATTCCTGTTAGTGACTACCTTAGGTAAGAACCCAGGTTTAGTACGCAGAACTACCTTGTCTGAGTGAAAAATCAGATAAGGAGAATCACAATGTAAGGCTGATAACTCAGAGACTCTTCGAGCCGAGGAAATAGCCATTAAAAACAGAACTTTCCAAGATAACATTTTTATATCAATGGAATGAAGGGGTTCAAACGGAACACCCTGTAAAACGTTAAGAACTAAGTTTAAACTCCATGGCGGAGCAACAGCTTTAAACACAGGCTTGATCCTAGCTAAAGCCTGACAAAAGGCCTGGACGTCTGGATTTTCTGACAGACGCCTGTGTAACAAGATGGACAGAGCTGAAATCTGTCCCTTTAATGAACTAGCTGATAAACCCTTATCTAAACCTTCTTGTAGAAAGGACAATATCCTAGGGATCCTAACCTTACTCCAGGAGTAACCTTTGGATTCGCACCAGTATAGGTATTTACGCCATATTTTATGGTAAATCCTTCTGGTAACAGGCTTCCTAGCCTGTATTAGGGTATCAATAACCGACTCAGAAAAACCACGTTTTGATAAAATCAAGCGTTCAATTTCCAAGCAGTCAGCTTCAGAGAAGTTAGATTTTGATGTTTGAATGGACCCTGTATCAGAAGGTCCTGTCTTAGAGGTAGAGACCAAGGCGGACAGGATGACATGTCCACTAGATCTGCATACCAAGTCCTGCGTGGCCATGCAGGCGCTATTAGAATCACTGATGCTCTCTCCTGTTTGATTTTGGCAATCAATCGAGGAAGCAGCGGGAAGGGTGGAAACACATAAGCCATCCCGAAGTTCCAAGGTGCTGTCAAAGCATCTATCAGAACCGCTCCCGGATCCCTGGATCTGGACCCGTAGTGAGGAAGTTTGGCGTTCTGGCGAGACGCCATGAGATCTATCTCTGGTTTGCCCCAACGTCGAAGTATTTGGGCAAAGACCTCCGGATGAAGTTCCCACTCCCCCGGATGAAAAGTCTGGCGACTCAAGAAATCCGCCTCCCAGTTCTCCACTCCCGGGATGTGGATTGCTGACAGGTGGCAAGAGTGAGACTCTGCCCAGCGAATTATCTTTGATACTTCCATCATTGCTAGGGAGCTTCTTGTCCCTCCCTGATGGTTGATGTAAGCTACAGTCGTGATGTTGTCCGACTGAAACCTGATGAACCCCCGAGTTGTTAATTGGGGCCAAGCCAGAAGGGCATTGAGAACTGCTCTCAATTCCAGAATGTTTATTGGAAGGAGACTCTCCTCCTGATTCCATAGTCCCTGAGCCTTCAGAGAATTCCAGACAGCGCCCCAACCTAGTAGGCTGGCGTCTGTTGTTACAATTGTCCAGTCTGGCCTGCTGAATGGCATCCCCCTGGACAGGTGTGGCCGATAAAGCCACCATAGAAGAGAATTTCTGGTCTCTTGATTCAGATTCAGAGTAGGGGACAAATCTGAGTAATCCCCATTCCACTGACTTAGCATGCACAATTGCAGCGGTCTGAGGTGTAGGCGTGCAAAAGGTACTATGTCCATTGCCGCTACCATTAAGCCGATCACCTCCATGCATTGAGCTACTGACGGGTGTTGAATGGAATGAAGGACACGGCATGCATTTTGAAGCTTTGTTAACCTGTCTTCTGTCAGGTAAATCTTCATTTCTACAGAATCTATAAGAGTCCCCAAGAATGGAACTCTTGTGAGAGGAAAAAGAGAACTCTTCTTTTCGTTCACTTTCCATCCATGCGACCTTAGAAATGCCAGAACTAACTCTGTATGAGACTTGGCAGTTTGAAAGCTTGAAGCTTGTATTAGAATGTCGTCTAGGTACGGAGCTACCGAAATCCCTCGCGGTCTTAGTACCGCCAGAAGGGTACCCAGAACCTTTGTGAAGATTCTTGGAGCCGTAGCCAATCCGAATGGAAGAGCTACAAACTGGTAGTGCCTGTCTAAGAAGGCAAACCTTAGATACCGGTGATGATCTTTGTGAATCGGTATGTGAAGGTAAGCATCTTTTAAATCCACTGTGGTCATGTACTGACCCTTTTGGATCATGGGTAAGATTGTCCGAATAGTTTCCATTTTGAACGATGGA
>NC_069500.1:262073634-262146134 GCF_027579735.1 Bombina bombina | reverse complement strand
GTTCTAGAATATTTATCGGGAGGAGAGCCTCCTCCTGAGTCCACAATCCCTGTGCTTTCAGGGAATTCCAGACTGCACCCCAGCCCGATAGGCTGGCGTCCGTCGTCACTATGACCCACGCTGGTCTGCGGAAACACATTCCCTTGGACACATGATCCTGTGACAACCACCAAAGAAGAGAGTCTCTGGTCTCTTGGTCCAGATTTATCTGAGGAGATAAATCTGCATAATCCCCATTCCACTGTTTGAGCATGCAAAGTTGCAGTGGTCTGAGATGCAAGCGAGCAAACGGAACTATGTCCATTGCCGCTACCATACACTGAGCCACTGACAGGCGAGGAATGGAATGAAGAGCTCGGCAGATGGAAAAAAATTTGATTTTCTGACCACCGTCAGAAAAATTTCATGTCCACCGAATCTATCAGAGTTCCCAGGAATGGAACTCTTGTGAGAGGGATAAGTGAACTCTTTTTTTACGTTCACCTTCCACCCATGAGATCTTAGAAAAGCCAACACGATGTCCGTGTGAGACTTGGCTAGTTGTTAAGTTGATGCCTGGATTAAGATATCGTCCAGATAAGGCGCCACCGCTATGCCCCGCGGCCTTAGAACCGCCAGAAGGGACCCTAGCACCTTTGTGAAAATTCTGGTAGCCGTGGCCAACCTGAAGGGAAGAGCCACAAACTGGTAATGCTTGTCCAGAAAGGCGAACCTGAGGAACTGGTGATGATCTTTGTGGATAGGAATGTGTAGATACGCATCCTTTAAGTCCACGGTGGTCATATATTGACCCTCCTGGATCATCGGCAAAATAGTCAGAATGGTCTCAATCTTGAAGGATGGGACTCTGAGGAATTTGTTTAGGATCTTGAGATCCAAAATTGATCTGAAGGTTCCCTCTTTTTTGGGAACCACAAACAGATTGGAGTAGAACCCTTGCCCCTGTTCTGTTTCCGGAACTGGGCAGATAACTCCCATGTTATATAGGTCTTCTACACAGCGTAAGAACACCTATCTTTTTGTCTGGTTTACAGACAATTGAGAAAGATGGAATCTCCCCCTTGGGGGAGAATCCTTGAAATCTAGAAGATACCCCTGGGTTACTATTTCTAAAGCCCAGGAGTCCTGAACGTCTCTTGCCCAAGCCTGAGCGAAGAGAGAAAGTCTGCCCCCTACTAGATCCGGTCCCGGATCGGGGGCTACCCCTTCATGCTGTCTTGGTGGCAGAAGCGGTCTTCTTGGCCTGTTTACCCTTGTTCCAAGTCTGATTAGGTCTCCAGACTGACTTGGATTGAGCAAAATTCCCCTCTTGCTTTGCGGCAGGGGAAGAGGTAGAGGGACCACCTTTGAAGTTTCGAAAGGAACGAAAATTATTTTGTTTGGTCCTCATTCTATACGTCTTAACCTGAGGAAGGGCATAGCCTTTCCCTCCAGTGATGTCTGAAATGATCTCTTTCAGTTCAGGCCCGAATAGTGTCTTACCCTTGAAAGGGATGGCTAAAGCTTAGCTTTTGATGACACGTCAGCAGACCAGGACTTAAGCCATAACGATCTACACGCTAAAATGGCAAAACCTGAATTTTTCGCCGCTAATTAAGCCAATTGAAAAGCGGCATCTGTAATGAAAGAAGTAGCTAGCTCGAGAGCCCTAATTCTATCCAGAATATCATCTAATGGGGTCTCAACCTGGAGAGCCTCTTCCAGAGCCTCGAACCAAAAGGACGCTGCAGTAGTTACAGGAACAATGCACGCAATAGGTTGGAGAAGAAAACCTTGATGAACAAATATTTTCTTCAGGAGACCCTCTAATTTTTTTATCCATAGGATCTTTGAAAGCACAACTGTCCTCAATAGGTATAGTTGTACGCTTAGCCAGGGTAGAAATAGCTCCCTCCACCTTAGGGACCGTCTGCCACGAGTCCCGCACGGCGTCTGATATGGGAAACATTTTCTTAAAAGTAAGAGGGGGAGCGAACGGAATACCTGGTCTATCCCACTCCTTAGTAACAATTTCCGAAATCCTCTTAGGGACCGGAAAAACAGCGTAGGCAGGAACCTCTAGGAATCTGTCCATTTTACACAATTTCTCTGGAACTACAATAGGGTCACAATCATCCAGAGTCGCTAAAACCTCCCTTCAGTGCATGAGGGACACATTCTAAGAGGAGGTTTCACAATGGCTTCTAAACATATTGAACATTGACTTTACTCAATGTCAGACATGTTAAACAGGCTAGTAATGACTACAAACAAGCATGAAAACACTTAATTTAGTGAAAAAAATAATCTTAAAAAACGGTACTACGCCTTTAAGAGAAAAAAAGTATACACGTTCTGCAAAACAGCCTAAACATGCACCAAATTTTTCAAAATTTTGTATGTAGACACAATATAGGTATTTAAGATTGCACCAAAACATACACCAGGGCCCTCAGAAGTTAGAGCTTGCTGCTTGTTGATAAAACTAACTGCGCATCTGAGGCGCAAAAATAGGCCCCACACATCTCACTCTATGTCTCCTCAGCCTTAAAGAACCGCACCAGAGCGGTTATCACTAGCCATGTGGGTTCTGAGACCCAAAAGTTAAGCCATGTGTGCCCTTAATAAAGCTTGCCCAAAACCTTATTGCCCACAAAAACATTAAAGCACTCCCAAATCAAAAAACGTTTGCTCACAAACATTTGCAATTCAGTGTCAACCATATTTGTAATTGGCCCCATATGCAAGCTAAGTAATGCCCTTCTTTTAGCTATATGATTACTGCTTACCCTTACCCTCCTGGGTATAATGTCAGCCTTTCTGAAATATACAGTCTCTCCACTGAACATACCTCATTGCAGCATAGCATGAAACCGTTCCTCACACTGAAGTTTCCTGTACTCCTCAGCCTCTGTGGGAACAGCAATGGACCTTAGTTACAAATGCTAAGATCATCATCCTCCAGGCAGCAGTCTTCATCCATCTGCTGCCTGAGAGTAAATAGTACACACCGGTACCATTCAAAATAAACTCTTGCTTGAAGAAATTAAAAACTAATATTTTATCACCTCTTTCACTTTAACCTTCCTAATACTTAGAGTAGGCAAAGAGAATGACTGGGGGGTGGAGCTAAGGGAGGAGCTATATAGACAGCTCTGCTGTGGTGCTATTTGCCACTTCCTGTTAGGAAGGATAATATCCCACAAGTAAAGAATGAATCAGTGGGCTCGTCTTACCTTATAGAAGAAATAATAAGTATTGGGGTGATAAAAAAAATATTTAATGGAACACAAAAATAATATAAATATATCTATTGGGGCATAAAAGAAATATATAAAAGAAGCGCTAAAATTGAAGCATAAAAACAATGAACATGTAGATCTATTTTCTTACATGACAGCTTGTTGAAGAGGGGCATTAAAGCTACTAGGGGAGCTGTACAAATATTTCTATCAGTTTATATATGACTTACATGGAGAATAGCTGCTTATTTTCAATGCTAAATAAGGTGCAGATACTAATCCCACAGGAGAAATTTACCTTTAGTTCTCCTCAGCTCTCCTATGGAGAAGCGCAAAGAAAAAACTAAATTTTTTTAATAAATTTGAGCCACAGGTGTGCTTCTCTAAAGGAGACCTAAAGAGAACACATAGGAGAATTACAAGGAGAACTCTCCTTTTGTTTGCTAATTCGAGCCCATAGTGTTTGTTTAAAGTGATACTAAACCCCAATTTTGTTTTTCATGATTTATATAGAGCATGTAATTTAAAGCAACTTTCTAATTTACTCCTATTGTCAATTTTTCTTCGTTCTCTTGCTATGTTTATTTGAAAAGGCAGGAATCTAAGCTAAGGAGCCAGCCCATTTTTGGTTCAGTACCCTGGATAGTGCTTGCTGATTGGTGGCATTAAGCCACCAATCTGCAAGAACAACCCCAGGTGCTGTTCCAAAAATGGGATGGCTCCTAAGCTTACATTCTTTCTTTTCAAAAGAAAGCAAGGGAACAAAGAAAAATTGATAATAGGAGTAAATTGGAAAGTTACTTAAGATGGCATGCTCCATATGAATCATGAAGGGGAAAAAAAACTAAATTTATGCTTACCTGATAAATGTATTTCTTTCCGGATATGGAAAGTCCACAATGTCTTCAATTACTAGTGGGAATATCACTCCTGGCCAGCTGTTAAGTGTCACTCCCCTACCCATAATCCCCAGTCATTCAACCGAAAGGAAATGGAAAAAGGAATAACACAAAGGTGTAGAGGTGCCTGAGGTTTAGTCGAAAATAACTGTCTTAAACAAAAGGGTGGGGTCGTGGACTCTCCATATCCAGAAAGATAGAAATTTAACAGGTAAGCATAAATTTTGTTTTCTTTCCTAAGATACAGAGAGTCCACAATGTCATTAATTACTAGTGGTTACCAATATCCAAGATAGAGGACACAGATGACTAGGAAGGGATAACAAGAGAGGCAGACCTAAACAGAAGGCACCACCGCTTGAAGAACCTTCCTACGAAAAGAAGCCTCAGCCGAGGCAAAAGTATCAAATTTGTAAAAAGTATACAAAGACAACCAAGTTGCAGCCTTGCAAATCTGTTCCACAGAAACTTCAATTTTGAAGGCCCAAGAAGAAGAGGAGACAGCCCTCGTGAAATGAGCCGTAATCCTTTTAGGAGGCTGCTGTCCAGCAGTCTCAGACAAAACAAATCACACTTCTCAACCAGAAGGAAAGAGAAGTAGCCTTCTGACCTTAACGCTTTCCAGAGAAACAAACTAACAGGTCAGAAGACTGGCGAAAATCCTTAGTCACCTGTAGATAACGTTTCAAAGCACACACAACATCCAAGTTGAGCAACAAACGTTCCTTATGAGAAGAAGGATTAGGACATATAAAAGGAACAATAATTTCCAGATTAATAGTTCTATACGAAACCACTTTTGGAAGAAACCTAACTTAGAACCAAGTATTGCCTTACCAGCATGAAAATAAGGTAAGGCGAATTACACTGCGAAGCCGAGAGTTCCAAGACTCACCGAGCAGAAAAGATAGCAAAAAGAAACAAAGCCTTCCAAGATAACAACTTAATATCTATGGAATGCAATGGCTCAAACGAGCCTGCTGCAAAGCTTTCAGAACAAGGATAAGACTCCAAAGAGGAGCAACAGACTAAAACACAGACCTGAAACTGACCAAGGCCTGTGTAACAAAAAGATATTGCAGAAATCTGAACCTTCAGAGTACTGACTGACAATCTCTTCTCCAGACCTTCCTGGAGAAATAACAAAATCCTAGGAATCCTGACCCCACTCCAAGAATAGCCCTTGGATTAACACCAATAAGGAATTTACACCATATCTTATGGTAAATCTTTCTAGAAAACGACTTGCGAGCCTGAATCAGGGTCTCAACGACCGACTCAGAAAAACACGCTTAGAACTAAGCGTTCAATCTCCAAGCAGTAAGCTTCAGAGAAACGAGATTTGATGAAGATTGGATGAAGGAATGGACCCCAATTTAGAAGATCCTTCCTACGAGGCAACCTCCAAGGTGGTAGAGATGAATTCTTCACTAGGTCTGCATACCAAATCCTGTAAGGCCATGCAGGAGCTATTAGAATTACCAATGCTCTCTCAAGTTTGATAAGAGCAATGACTCATGGAAGGAGAGCAAACAGAGGAAACGGGTAAGTCAGACTAAAATCCCAAAGAACCACCAAAGCGTCTATCAGGGCGGCCTGCGGATCTCTTGAACTTGAACCGTACCTTGGAAACTTGGCATTCTGCCAAAACACCAGCAGATCCAACTCGGACACTCCCCATTTGAGGGTTAACCTGGAGAACACCTCTGGGTGGAAAGCCCACTCCCCAGGATGAAATGTCTGTCTGCTCAGGAAAGCCGCTTCCCAGTTGTACACCCTTGGAATATGGATGGTAGATAGACCACAAGTGTTAGCTTCCAACCACTGAACAATCCGAGCCACCTCCTTCATGGCTAAGGAACTCCGAGTTTCTCCCTGGTGGTTGATGTAAGCCACTGAGGAGATATTGTCCGACTGGAAACTGATAAACTGGGCTAAGGATAGCTGAGGCCAAGCCATCAGAGTATTATAAATCGCAAACAAATCCAAGATGAAGGAAGGTCTCCAGAAGAATGTGCCTTGAGACAGATGCTCCTGAGAAAGCCACCACGGGAAAGAGTCTGTCGACTGATCTAGATCTATCCTCTGTGATAGATCTACATGATCCCTATTCCATTGTCCGAGCATGCATAACTGCAGAGCTCTCAAATGGAATCAAGTAAAGGGAATGATGTCCATGAAAGCTACCATCAGACCAAATACCTCCATACATTGAGCCACTGATGGCAGAACAGAAGACTGCAGAGAGAGGCAAGAGGAAAGAATCTTTAATTTTCTGATCTCTGTCAGAAATATTTTCATAGATAGGGAATCTATTATGGTCCCTTAGAAAACTACCCTTGTAGCTGGAACAAGGGAACCATTTTTCAGATTCACTTTCTATCCGTGGGAATGTAGAAAAGAAAACAAGATCTCTGAATGACAGTTTGCTTGTTAAAAAGAAAGCGCCTGAACCAATATGTCTTCAAGGTAGGGGGCAATAGGAATTATCAGATACCTGTTCACGGCCAAGAGAGAAAATTCTGGGAGCTGTGGCAAGGCCAAAACGGAAGAGCCACTAACTAAAAGTGTTTGTCTAGAAAGGCGAATCTCAGGAACTTGTGATGATCCCGGTGGATGGGAACATGAAGCTATGCATCCTTCAGGTCTATGTTCGTTATGAACTGACCCTCTTGGACCAAAGGAAGGAATGGATTCCATTTTGAAGGACTGTACTCTGAGACACTTCAATTCTAGAAGAAGAAGTCGAAAAGTTCCCTCTTTTTTTTTTTTGGAAATGGGAACAGATTTGACCGGAATCCTAGCACCTATTCCTTTACAGGAACTGGAACTATCACTCCCACGGGGGGAAAGATCCTGAACACATTTCAAGAATGCCTCTCTTTATCTGGACTACAGATAATCATGAGAGGTGGCACCTGCCCCTGGGAGGAAAAGATTTGAATACTATTTGAAACCCTGAGATACTATGTCCCCAGCTAAAATATCTGGGACATCCCGTATCAAATTTGACATCCTTTAGGTCTGTTCTTCTAGTCTTGTGGTGGAAAAGACCCTTAAAGGGACAGTCTAGGCCAAAATAAACTTTCATGATTCAAATAGAGCATGTAATTTTAAACAATTTTCCAATTTACTTTTATCACCAATTTTACTTTGTTCTCTTGGTATTCTTAGTTGAAAGCTTAACCTAGGAGGTTCATATGCTAATTTCTTAGACCTTGAAGGCCACCTCTTTTCAGAATTCATTTTAACAGTTTTTCACCACTAGAGGGTGTTAGTTCATGTATTTCATATAGATAACACTGTGCTCGTGCACGTGAAGTTATCTGGGAGCAGGCACTGATTGGCTAAACTGCAAGTCTGTCAAAAGAACTGAAATAAAGGGGCAGTTTGCAGAGGATTAGATACAAGATAATCACAGAGGTTAAAAGTATATTAATATAACTGTGTTGGTTATGCAAAACTGGGGAATGGGTAATAAAGGGATTATCTATCTTTTAAAACAATAAAAATTCTGGTGTAGACTGTCCCTTTAATATCCGAACTTATTTCTGTCAGACCAGGCCCAAAAAAGGTAACTGTTATAAGAGAGCGCCAGAAGCTTGGGACATAGAGGTAACACCAGCTGACCAAGATTTTAGCCCCAACGCCCTGCTGCTAGCACAGCGAAGACAGCTATCTTCCCCAAAAATAAAGGAATTGGTTAGCATTAATTCTGTCTTGGATCTCTTCCAAAGGAATCTACCAAAATTGAATCAGACAAGGCGTTGTACCAATAAGATGCTGTACTTGACACAGGGGCAATACAAACTGCAGGTTGCCATTGATCTTCAAATAAGCCTCAAGCTTTTGTCATTAACCCCTTAGTGACCGAGGACGTGCAGGGTACGTCTGAAAAAAAAAGGCAGTTAACGCCTGACGACGTACCCTGCACGTCCTCGGCTAAAGTGAGTGCTGGAAGCGATCAAGATCGCTTCCAGGCACTATTACAGTACTGCAGGGATGCCTCGATGTCTGGGCATCCCTGCAGTGCTGTTACGGAGTGCCGGGACCGGAGCGATCACTCCCCCTTGAGTGATCACTTCCGGTTTTGCTCCACGTGGAGCCCGGCAGTGCAGCAGAGCATCGGAAGCGATCGGACACGCTTCCGATGCTCTGCTAGTGTGCTAAGTGCCTCGGTGGGTCGAGGCACTTAGTTAGTATATAAATAAAATTAAAATGTTAAAAAAAAAAATATTATATAATATTAAAAAGCCCCACATATAGCGCCCCCCCCCTCCCCCATGAGGCTTCCAAAATGGCGATGCCCGGTGCATCATGGGGCATCTGGGGGTGTCCCTAGCCTGTCTCACCATAGGGGCAAGCTAGGGTCACCCAATCTGAGCCTTCTTAGAAAAAAAAAAAATAATAATAAAATACCCCATTTGTCTGATCATGTCAATATTTGTAAATATTGACTCTGATCAGTGTGGATCTCCCTCCCTCTCCTCACTTGCCATTTTGTTGGAGAAAGAGAGAGACCTGTATTTTAGCAGAGAGAGATTTATTTCTTTTATTTGTTAAAAAATTTAAAATCCAAAGGCTCTTTTCAGAGCCATTAACCCCTAGCTTGCCAGTGATCACTATAAATCACTGGCAGTAGCACAGCTGCACTTTTTTTTGCTGTCTGTGCATTTTTTTAGGGGTTAATTTTTGTTGTTGTATTTTTTTTTAAAAACTCAAAGGCTCCTTTCAGAGCCATTTAGCTAATTTAATTTAATTTAAAGACTATTTAACCCCTAGCTTGCCAGTGATCGCTATACATCACTGGCATTAGCATAGCTGTAATTTTTTGCTGTCTGTGCATTTTTTAGGGGTTAATTTTTGTTGTTGTAATTTTTTAAAAACCTAAACGCTCCTTTCAGAGCCATTTAGCTAATTTAATTTAATTTAAATAGTATTTAACCCCTAGCTTGCCAGTGATCGCTATACATCACTGGCATTAGCATAGCTGTACATTTTTGCTGTCTGTGAATTTTTTTTAGGGGTTAATTTGTGTTGTTGTAATTTTTTAAAAAACCAAAGGCTCCTTTCAGAGCCATTTAGCTAATTTAATTTAAAGAGTATTTAACCCCTAGCTTGCCAGTGATCGCTATAAATCACTGGCATTAGCATAGCTCTACATTTTTGCTGTCTGTGCATTTTTTTAGGGGTTAATTTTTGTTGTAATTTTTTAAAAACCTAAACGCTCCTTTCAGAGCCATTTAGCTAATTTAATTTGATTTAAAGAGTATTTAACCCCTAGCTTGCCAGTGATCGCTATAAATCACTGGCATTAGCATAGCTGTACTTTTTAAAAAAAAAACCCAAAGGCCATTTAGTTAATTTAATTTAAAGAGTATTTAACCCCTAGCTTGCCAGTGATCGCTATAAATCACTGGCATTAGCATAGCTGTACTTTTTTTTAAAAAAACCCAAAGGCCATTTAGTTAATTTAATTTAAAGAGTATTTAACCCCTAGCTTGCCAGTGATCGCTATAAATCACTGGCATTAGCATAGCTGTACTTTTTTTAAAAAAAAACCAAGGGCCATTTAGTTAATTAATTAATTTTGGTTTTCTGTGACAGATACAAAAATGTCACAGAAAAGATATAGTGTTGAGGAGGCGTATGCCATCCTTGCGTCAGAGTCAGATGCCTCTATGTCTGACTCAGACCCCAATTTTGACCCTGCCATATGCTCAGATACATCATTAGATGCAGTCTCAACTGATAGTGATGTATCTGTGGCTGCTAGCCCCCCTGCCAGCCCCCCTGCTAGCCCCCCTGCCAGCCCCCCTGCTAGAAGGAGGCGTGTTGCTGCCATTGCCGCTGAAGAGTGGGTAACGCCTCATCTCCAGAGGCCAGATATCCCACCCTTCACAGCAAATGCTGGCATAAATATAGATGTGGCAGGTTTTAGCCCCCAACAGTTTCTGGAGGTGTTTCTGGGTGATGATGTATTGGGGAACATTGTCGCCCAAACTAATTTATATGCCCATCAGTACCGTGCTGCAAAGCCTGAAACATATTTGGCAAAGCAGCAATGGGCCCCCATCAATGTGCCAGAATTTAAAAAATTCTGGGCATTGACTATGCTGATGGGCATCATAAAGAAACCCTCCGTTCGCTCCTACTGGAGCAGTAGCCCCATCTGCTCTACCCCCATTTTCTCCCAGAGTATGTCGAGGCAGAGATATGAAATGATTCTTCATTTCATGCACTTCAGCGACAACAGCCTGTGCCCCCCTAGGGAGCATCCCCAATTTGACAGGCTGTATAAAATCCGCCCCCTGATTACCCACTTTTCTGCCAGGTTTGCAGAGGCTTATACACCTGGAAGGAATATATGCGTTGATGAATCCCTGATGAAGTATAAGGGAAGGCTGGGATTCAAGCAGTATATTCCTTCCAAGCGCTCCAGGTATGGGGTAAAGGTGTATAAGCTCTGTGAGAGCGAGACTGGGTATACTCAGGCCTTCCGGGTGTATGAGGGAAAGGATAGCCACCTTGACCCTCCAGGTTGCCCAGAACATATGGGAACCACTGGCAAGATTGTCTGGGACCTGATATTACCCCTAATGAACAAAGGGTATCACTTGTACTTAGACAATTTTTATACAAGTGTCCTTTTGTTCAAGCTACTGTATTGCTTTGATACAGTAGCTTGCGGTACTATTAAAAAGAACCGCAAAGGTTTCCCAGGACAACTTGTACGCACCCGGCTACGAAGGGGGGAGACCTCTGCTCTGCGCCAAGAGGAGCTGTTGGCACTGAAGTACAGAGACAAGAAGGATGTATACCTTCTTACCACCATCCACACAGAGAGGACGGTGGCGGTCTCTGTACGTGGCAGAGCTGAGATCATAAGGAAGCCAGTGTGCATCAAATCTTATAACCGGCATATGGGTGGGGTTGATCTGGCAGATCAGCTGCTGCAGCCCTACCTAATTATGCGGAAGACAAGGGCCTGGTACAAAAAGGTTGCAATTTACCTAATGCAGATTGCAACCCACAACGCTTTTTTGTTGTTCAAAAAAGCAAACCCCGGAATGAAACTGACTTTTTTACAATTTCAGCTCCAGATCATTTCGGGGATTTTGTACCATGATGCACCTGCTCCCCGGGCGGTGATGGGAGAGAGCAGAGTTGGGGCTACTCATTTTATTTTTAAAATCCCCCCTACTGCCGCAAAGCAGAGACCACAAAAAAAATGCAGAGTCTGTACCAAGAGGGGGCAGAGAAGGGACACTGTATATCACTGTCCTGATTGCCCTGGACAGCCTGGACTCTGCATTGGGGACTGCTTCAAGCGGTACCATACAATGGTCAATTTTTAAAAAATAAATAAATTTGCTGTTATTTTTTTTTTGTTATGTTTACTGTTAAATTTTTTGTTATTTTTTTACTTTTAATATGCCAGATTTTTACATTTCACTAATATATTTTTTTTTCTAAAATGGGGCTGTTCTTTTTTTTTTTTTTTACAAAAACCCCTGTCAAACCTATGCATGGGGACATAGGTGTACTCAGGGTGCCTAGCAGAAAACAACCTGTAGTATTTTTTTTTGCACTAACTTACAACAGTCTCTCCTAAATCATAGTCAAAAAGCAATGTGTGTGTAAAAATGAAAATTGAAAAAATGCCACCATACACTTTCTCCAATTTTTTTAGCTAAAACAGTTACTTCAAATGCATCAAAGCACACCATATACAATACCTTGGGGTGTCAACATTTCAAAAATATGCACATTCATGGCAATAAATAAAAGTGGGGTTTACAATAGGCCCCAAACTAAAGATAGGCCTATCAGAAGAAATACTCTCACTTAATAACTAAAATCACAAGTCATAAAATTGTAACATAACCTTCCCAAAATCCTGGCAAACCTATGCATGGGGGGCATAGGTGTACTCAGGGTGCCTAGCAGAAAACAACCTGAAGTATTTTTTTGCACTAACTTACAACAGTCTCTCCTAAATCATAGTCAAAAAGCAATGTGTGTGTAAAAATGAAAATTGAAAAAATGCCACCATACACTTTCTCCAATTTTTTTAGCTAAAACAGTTACTTCAAATGCATCAAAGCACACCATATACAATACCTTGGGGTGTCAACATTTCAAAAATATGCACATTCATGGAAACAAATAAATTGGGGTATGTTAAAATACCCCCAAAAAGACAATAGGCAAAGAAAATATGTTAAATGTGAAAAAAAAAATCACAAACGCATGTTGGACATTTGGCATTACACCCCCCGAACAAGCCAAGAAACTTATGCATAGGTGGTATCACTGTACTCAGGAGATGTTGGTGAACACATATTGGGGTCTTCTTTGGCAGTAACACATAACAGGAGCTGAGAATTCATGTCTAAAGTACAATGTGTGTGAAAAATAACACACAAAAAATGACTGCCTAATAGTTTGACAAAGAATTAGTGCATGGAAAGTGTTAAAATACCAGCATTTGAAATACCCTAGGGTGTCTACTTTTCAAAAATATATGGTTTGATGGGGGTAATTTACATTGGCCGGCTTCAGAAATGTCCCAAATAGGACATGGGTGCATGATGACAGATGTGAAAATTCCAAGTTGAAAAACTGGAATGCGCCCCCTAAAATTAAGGCCTTTTAGCCCCCAGAGAACCCGACACACCTATACATGGGGGGTATCACTGTACTCAGGAGATGTTGTTGAATACATATTGAGGTTTTTTTTGGCAGTAACACATAACAGGGACTGAGAATATATGCCTAAAGTACAATGTGTGTGAAAAATAATGCAAAAAAATGACTACCTAAAAGTTTGACAAAGACTAGTGGTTGAATTAGTGCATGGAAAGTGTTAAAATACCAGCATTTGAAATACCCTAGGATGTCTACTTTTCAAAAATATATGGTTTGATGGGGGTAATTTACATTGGCCGGCTTCAGAAATGTCCCAAATAGGACATGGGTGCATGATGACAGATGTGAAAATTCCAAGTTGAAAAACTGGAATGCGCCCCCTAAAATTAAGGCCTTTTAGCCCCCAGAGAACCCGACACACCTATACATGGGGGGTATCACTGTACTCAGAAGTTGTTGTTGAACACATATTGAGGTGTTTTTGCTCAGTAACATATAACAGGAACTGAGAATCCATGCCTAAAGTACAATGCGTGTGAAAAATAACACACCAAAATGACTACCCAAAAGTTTGACAAAGACTGGTGGTTGAATTAGTGCATGCAAAGTGTTAAAATACCAGCATTTGAAATACCCTAGGGTGTCTACTTTTTAAAAATATATGGTTTGATGGGGGTAATTTGCATTGTCCGGCTTCAGAAATGTCCCAAATAGGACATGGGTGCATGACGACAGATGTGAAAATTCCAAATTAAAAAACTGGAATGCGCCCCCTAAAAATAAGGCCTTTTAGCCCCCAGAGAACCCAACAGACCTATACATGGGTGGTATCACTGTACTCAGGAGATGCTGCTGAAGACATATTGGGGTGTTATTTGGCAGTAACCCTTAACGTTCTCAGTAAATGTATTCTTGAATTGCTATTTTGTCAAAAAATCACCATTTTTTTTTTTTTTTTTCAAACTTTGGCATAGATTGGTGGTAAAATAGTTGCATGGAAAGAGTCAAAATACTCCATGTTTAATACCTTAGGTTGTGTTCTTTTAAAAAATATATATATGTGAAGGGTTAATCAGGGATTCCTGACAGATATCAGTGTTCCAATGTAACTATCGCTAATTTTTTTTAAATTTTTTTGGAAATAGCAAAGTGCTACTTGTACTTATTGCCCTATAACTTGCAAAAAAAGCAAAGAACATGTAAACATTGAGTATTTCTAAACTCAGGACAAAATTTAGAAACTATTTAGCATGGGAGTTTTTTGGTAGTTGTTGAAGTGTAGGAGATTTTGAGGGTCAAAGTTAAAAAAGTGTGTTTTTTTCAATTTTTTCCTCATATTTTATAAAATTTTTTATAGTAAATTATAAGATATGATGAAAATAATGGTATCTTTAGAAAGTCCATTTAATGGCGAGAAAAACGGTATATAATATGTGTGGGTACAGTAAATGAGTAAGAGGAAAATTACAGCTAAACACAAACACCGCAGAAATGTAAAAATAGCCTTGGTCCCAAACGGACAGAAAATGGAAAAGTGCTGCGGTCATTAAGGGGTTAAAAGAGCAGTTATCCTCTATAGGGATAGTAGTTCTCTTGAACAGCAAAGAAATGGCCCTTTCTACTGTAGGCACCGTGTACCTGAATCTTTAATGGAGTCAGCAACAAGAAACAACGGTTTATTTAAAGGAGACCGGGAAAAAGGAATCCCTGGCTTCTCCCATTCGTGTATAAAAAAAACTCAGTTGCACGGCCAGAAACAGGAAACACTTCCACAGTGGAAGGAACATCATAGTATTTATTAAGTTTACTAGATTTCCTAGGATTGCCAACGATAGGCGAATCTGAGTCTTCCAAGGAAGCCAAAACCTCCTTTAACAATACAAAAAGGTGGTGTTCAAGCTTAAATCTGAAGGTTACTACTTCAGTATCAGATGAAGGAATTATACTTTCTGAATCTGAGATCTCACCTCCGAGGCTACCAGCGAATCCTTCTCATCAGACTTATGAGGAAAGGCAACCAGTGTAGCAGTAGGCAGAACATAAACCTTACTATCTGAATCTCTAAATTTCTTCTTGCATTTTCCCTTTAACATAGGAAAAGCAGATAATGCCGCAGATACCGCAGAAGATAACTGTGCAGCAAAATCTGCTGTCAAAATAAACTCCTCCAGGAGACAGAGGAAAAGCAGGGCACTATATGTGTAGCCATTAAGGCTTGGGACGTTTGAGGAGAAAGCTGTGGTCATACCTAAACAGCATCATCCTGAGAGACATGAGGCTTAGAAAATAAAATTCAACGTTCTCTTTAACAAGAGAAACAAAAAAGCAGGATGTAATGCTTAGTAGCCGGCCCATTTTAGGTTCAGCACCCTGGATAGCACTTCCTTATTGGTGGCTACATTTAACCACCAATCAGCAAGCATAACCCAGGTTCTGAACAAAAAACGGCCTGCTCCTAAGCTTTACATTTCATCTTTTCAAATAGAGATAGTAACTGAATTGATAATAGGAGTAAATTAGAAAGTTGCTTAAAATTGCATACTATATCAGGGTATAGTATCTCTTTAAGGCCCAAAAACTAGCGTTTAGACCTATTTCCCAACTAAATGTCGACATGAGGCAAATAGTTAAACCTCAATTTTACCATATTTGATACATCTGGAACAAGCAGGTTTTGTGCCAGGACGAGAAGCTATAGATAATGCTATTAGAATACTTTGATTGCTACACTTTTCAACTACACATAATATACTGTCTGTCCTCCAGTTGTCGGATACCAAGAAGGCCTCAATATGTTGGATTGGATATTTCTGCACCTAGCCTTACAAAAACAAGTTTTCATCTTCCATTGATTTACACTAGCATAAAATTAGTTCCTTCAATCTCCATTTACTGTTGATGAGCTAAGAAGCTCCATTAAATCTTTGAAAGCTGTTAAATTGACTGGCCCAGATGGATTCACAGATCTATTTTTAAAAAGTTCCACTTTGTATTAATTCCACTGCTTCTTAGGGTGTTATCAAAGGTCAGGTTCCTCCAGTTCCTTTCCCAAATACATTTTCACAAGCATCAATCATCATAATATCTAAACCAGGAAAAGATTATTAAATCTAGATGTAAAACTTTATGTAAAGATTATAGCCACTCTTCTAAATGGTATCCTTCTGACATTAGTGAACCCAGATCATGTTTTTTTCAATAGTTTTCATAATGAAGCCAATTACCAAGTATATGTAGACCGATCCCCTCATTACAGGGGTATCCCTGCATGGAACAACAACAACAAAACAAAAAACGCATTGTTTGTGGAGAATCTGTGTTCACTTCTGATCCTATTCGCTCCTTACCATTTCTCTTTTGTCTGTTAGATAATCTTAATTACTATAAATTGAATATTTCTAATACTGATGCAAATGTTCTAAACATTTCTGAACCCTCCCTTAGATCTGTTAAAGCTAAATAAACATTTACCTGGTCAACCCAACAACTGAAAGATCTTTGGGCATACCTTTCTCATGGCCTCCATACAATTATCTCATCAAATTTTCATCCTTTACTTCTTTATCGACTGTCGATAAGTGGAATGTTCCTTCTTGGTTGTGGAGAGTTGCAGCTTTTAAAATGTCTCTGTTACCCAAGATTACTTAACTATTCTGCTACCTCCCAATACCTCTCCCACAATAATTACCTGGTTATGCAAAACAATCTGGAGAAACACCACCAAGAGGGTCCATTGGGACTTTACAATAACCTATATTGTCAGGGGAAAGCAGCTGCCCCCTAATATTATGATGTATTATGAAGCAGCAAGACTCTTGCACATCTCCTTTAGCAAATAGAAAGAGTTGGAGCAAGAATCACTCCACTCTGGATTTTTAACTCTGAGATATAATCTGGCTACAGAAACACTATAGACGTAAAAATCTGTCTGAATTATATTGTAGCATCTAATCTAACATTTTGGGACAAAATCCACGACATTGTTACGTTTGCAAACTTACCCCTTTTCTCCTTTATACACCATTTATGGACTCTAATCCACTCTTCCAGACACTCCCTTAAACTTATGGCAAGGACTAGAAATCTCTACAGTTAAAGATCTATATAGCAGCAATGAACTAATATCACTTCATCAATTAATTACTAAATTTAGTCCCCCACAACCTCTACACTTAGAGTTCATGAGGTTCCACAACTTCTTGCACTCTCAGGGCTTCTTGAGGGCCCCTTCGAGATAGAACCTAGGAGAAAACGTGGGATTCTAGCAAACTGAAATGGGGACTGCTATCTCTCTCATCAATGGGAGAACTCTCTTTCCATAACACATGAACAACCTGTCTGGTGGAAAGCAATAACTAAGAAAGCTATTCATTGCACCATCTTATTTTAACTATCAAGTAGGGATCAGGTGGTGGGAGGGTAATCTCTACACTACTGCTTATATTAACATTATAAGCTACCTGAATAAACCCTTCACTGCCTGGAGAAAAAGAAGTGTGGTGCGCAGCTGCAATTGGCTGCATTCTAATTAGCAAAGCCATGTATGTCTGCTATTTATGAAAAAACATAATTTATGCTTACCAGATAAATTCCTTTCCTTCCGGATAGGGAGAGTCCACGGCTTCATTCCTTACTGTTAGGAAATACAACACCTGGCCACCAGGAGGATGGAAAAACAGATATCCCTTCCACTTCCTCATTACCCCAGTCATTCTGCCGAGGAAACAAGGTAGAGTAGGAGAAACATTAGGGTATAAATGGTGACAGAAGAATAAAATAAAGAATAGGGGACCGCCCATAGGTAAGAAAAAACGGGCAGGGGCCATGGACTCTCCCTACCCGGAAGGAAAGAAATGTATCTGGTAAGCATAAATGTTATCCTTCCTAAGATAGGGAGAGTCCACGGCTTCATTTCTTACTGTTGGGAAAACTATACTCAAGCTCCAGAGGACACTGAATGAATAACGGGAGGGAACAAAAAGGAAGAGGCGGACCCTATTCTGAGGGCACCACAGCCTGCAAAACTTTTCTCCCGAAAGCTGCTTCAGCCGAAGCAAAAACATCAAACTTGTAAAACTTTGAAAAAGTATGTAAGGAGTACCAGGTAGCCGCCTTACAAATCTGATCCATAGAGGCCTCATTTTTAAAGACCCAAGAGGAAACCACTGCTCTAGTGGAATGAGCCGTTATCCTCTCAGTAGGGCAATGTCCTGCTGTCTCGTAAGCTAAGCTGATGACACTCCTTAACCAAAAAGATAGGGAAGTCGAAGTAGCCTTCTGCCCCTTACACATCCCCGAATAGACAACAAATAGGAAGATTGTCTAAACTCCTTAGTAGCCTAAAGATAAAACCTCAAGGCGTGAACCACATCTAAATTGTGAAGTAAGCGTTCCTTTGATGAAGGATTAGGACACAAGGAAGGAACCACAATCTCCTGATTGATGTTGCGATCGGATACAACCTTAGAAAGAAAACCTAATTTAGTACGTAAAACTGCCTTATATGCATGAAAAATCAGATAAGGGGGCTCACATTTCAAAGCAGAGATCTCAGAAACTCTGCGTGCAGAGGCAATAGCCAATAAAAAAAGAACCTTCCAAGATAACAATTTAATGTCAACGGAACGCAGAGGCTCAAACGGACCCTGTTGCAAAACCTGAAGAACAAGATTTAGGCTCCAAGGAGGAGTCCCAGATCTAAACACAGGTCTGATCCTAATCAGAGCCTTAACAAAGGACTGCACGTCTGGAAGCTCAGCCAGTCTCTTGTGCAATAAAACCGACAGGGCCGAAATCTGTCCCTTCAGGGAACTAGCAGAAGGGCCCTTCTCAAGCCCATGCTGGAGAAAAGATAAGATCCTGGCAACCTTAACTCTGTGCCAGGAAAAACCACGCTCTTCCCACCAGAATAAGTAGGTCATCCACACCTTGTGGTAGATACACAGAGTAACTGGTTTACGAGCTTGAATAAGAGTATCAATGACGCTCTCAGAGAAACCTCTCTTGGCTAAGACCAAGCGTTCAATTTCCACACAGCCTCAGAGAATCTAGATTTTGATGAACAAATGGACCTTGTATCAGCAGGTCTCTGCGACAAGGTAACTTCCACGGAGAAGATGAGGACATCCCCACTAGATTCTCTAATCACATCCTTCGCGGTAACGATAGAGCATTCAGGATTACTGATACCCGCTCCTGCTTGATGCGGGCCACCACTCGAGGAAGAAGTGGTAATGGAGGAAAAAGATAGTTTGAACCTCCAGGGCACTGCTAGTGCATCTATTACATCCACTTCCCCTCGACCTGTACCTGGGTAGCTTGGTATTGAGACGGGATGTCCCGAGATGTATCTTCGGCATCCCCCACTTGCTGCATATCTCTGCAAACACCTCTGGATGGAGACACCATTCCCCTGGATGGAAGGATTGCCTGCTGAGAAAATCCGCCTCCCAGTTGTCCACACCCGGAATGTGGATTGCTGACAGTGAACAGCTGTGGCCCTTCGCCCACTCCAGAATCTAAGATACTTCCTTCATCGCCAAGAAACTTCTCATTTCCCCCTGATGGTTAATGTAAGCCACCGAGGTTATATTGTCTGATTGAAATCTGATAAACTGGGACGAACCCAGAAGCGGCCAAGCCTTCAAGGCCTTGAAAATTGCCAGAAGTTGCAAAATATTGATCGGGAGGCAGGACTCCTGAGTCCACAACCACTGTGCCTTCCTGGCACCCCAAACAGCTCCCCATCCGGATAGGCTTGTGTCCGTAGTCACAATCTCCCAGGATGGTCTTAAGATGATGATCTGGACAGAGCCACCAAGAGTGTGATTCTCTCGACCGGCTGTCTAATACAATCTTAAAAACAGATTGTTAAAACAGATCTGAATGATCGCCGTTCCACTGCCTCAGCACGCACAGTTGTAAAGGTCTGAGATGGAATCTGGCAAAAGGAATGATGTCCATGCAGGGCACCATGAGCCCAATCACCTCCATACACTGACCCAGAGACGCACTAAAGGAGGTCCGGAGGGCAAGACATGCCGAAGTTAACGTGCAATGCCTCTGGTCTGTTAGAAGTATCCTCATGGATATGGATTCTATTATACCACCCAGGAATTCCACCCTGGTACTTGGGTTAAGAGAAATCTTTTCAAGTTTATATTCCATCCATGTGATTGAAGAAGACTGAGAAGGGACTCCAAGAATTTTTCCGCAAGATGAAAGGATGGTGTTTGTACCAGAATATCATCCAAGTATGGGGCTACTGCAATAGTTCTGGCAACGGCTAGAAGAGCCCACAGAACCTTTGTAAAGATTCTTGAAACAGTAGCTATGCCAAACGGAAGGGCAATGAACTGGAAGTGCTGGTCCAGGAATGCAAACATCAGGAACTGAAAATGTTCCCTGTGGATTGGAAAATAAAGGAAAGCGTCCTTCAGATCTATAGTGGTCCTAAACTGGCCTTCCTGAATTAAAGGATGGATGGACCTTATCGTCTCCATCTTGAAGGAAGGGAAACTGAGAAACTTATTTAAGCAATTTAGGTCCAGAATTGAAAAGTTCCCTCCTTCTTTGGGACCATAAAAAGGTTTGAATAAAAACCCAAATCTATTTTCTTCGATAGGCACCAGGACAACAATTCCTAAGGAGGAGAGATCCCGAACGTACCCTAGAAAGGCATCCCTCTTTTCTGGTCTAGTAGACCCATTCGAGAGAAGGAATCTGCCCCTTGGCGGATGAGATTTGAAGCCTATCTTGTATCCCTGAGATACCACCTCCAGAACCCACAGATCCTGTACGTCCTTGAACCAGGCGTCTGAAAAAACACAGTCTGCCTCCTACACGATCCAATCCCAGATTGGGGGCCGCCCCTTCATGCCAATTTGTTTTCGGCGGGCTTCTTATTCTGCTTGGATTTATTCCAGGACTGAGTCGGCTTCCAAATACTCTCGGCTTGCTCGGGCTTGGAGCATTGTTGTCGTTGGGATTTGTCAGAACCAAAGGAACAAACATTAGAAGATTGTCTTACCTTAGACTTGTTGTTCTTATCTTGCGGTAAGAAGGCACCCTTGCCTCCGGTAACCGTAGAAATAATGGAGTCCAGGCCTGGACCAAATAAAATCTTTACCTTGAAGGGAAGAGAAAGGAGTCTGGACTTAGAAGTCATATCCGCAGACCAAGACTTCAACCAGAGCACCTCGTGGGCTAGGACCGCAAAGCCAGAGACCTTTGCATTTAGGTGAATAATTTGCATGTTCGCATCACAGATAAAAGTATTAGCAATTCTCAAAGCTTTAATTCTGTCTTGAATATCCTCGAGGGAGACTCCACCTCAATGAGTTCCAACAAAGGGACACACCATTAGGTAGCCGCTCCGGCAACCGCAGCGACTGCAGCCGCCAGTTTAAACAAAATTCCCATATGTTGAAACATCTTTCTCAGAAAGGTTTCCATTTTTTTATCAATCGGCTCTCTGAACGAAGAACTATCCTCAAGAGATAGTAGTACGTTTAGCAAGTGTAGAGATAGCACCATCCACCTTAGGAATGGAGCACCACAAATCCAGTTGAGAGTCCGGGACCGAGAACAACTTTTTAAAAGTAGAAGAGGTGAAAATGAAGAACCAATTCTTTCCCTTGGTTCTTAATAATGTTTACCATCTTAACCGGCACAGGAAAAGTCAAAGGAACTTTCCTGTCTTC
Source organism: Bombina bombina (assembly GCF_027579735.1). Classification (NCBI taxonomy): domain Eukaryota; kingdom Metazoa; phylum Chordata; class Amphibia; order Anura; family Bombinatoridae; genus Bombina; species Bombina bombina. The sequence continues at coordinate 262,124,660 of NC_069500.1, read as the reverse complement.
ATAAACTTAATTTAAGTATCATAGGTTCTTCAGACAGCGCGGCCTCTGGAACCTCTAACTGTCAGGGGTTTTTCCCTGTTTTGTTTGCCATGTGCTGCTGGCAGCCATTTTACTCACCTCTCTTGATGACGTCACCGTGCAACTTTATTTAAAATTGTCAATACAAAGTATAGGGAAAAGGGGCATGCAGCTACAGACCCCCCAAGACTCACCATTAAAAAGGTAATCGCCTAACCTTTCCAATGGTATAAGTCTTGGGTATCTGGGGGAGAAAAAAATAAGTCAAAAATGTTTTTTTTTTTTTTTAAATAGTAAAAATAGTAAAAATATTAAATCCAGCTTAGCACTCAAAGGGTTAAAGGGCCTCTTCAGTATGCTTTGCCCTTGCGTTGTCTCAGACCTGTTTGTGAGAGCTCCTGTGTATTACCTGGCTGTCTGACGTCCCTCCTGGTTCCTGATCCCTGGCTTGTTCCTGACTCTGCTGTTCTCCTTGTTGCTGATTCCAGCTTGTCTGACTACTCGCTTTGGCTCCTGACTCGGCTCGTCTGACTACCAGCTCTGGTTTTGATTCCTGGCTTGTTATTTGACTTGTGGACTTTTTTATTATTTTTTGCTATTAATAAAGGTGTGATTACTTTTGAACTTCTCGTCTCAGTCTTGGGTGGTTTATCCTCGTCCCCGGAACCGCTAAAGGAGAAACCTTTGTTCACGGTTGTCCTTTTCTGGGTGACTTGTTGACTCCGGTGCTGCAGGCTATTTCATTGACAGGGATTTTGTATCAAAGCACTCCATTCCTGTTTTGCCTCGGTCCGTTCCACTTGCTATTGAGGCCATTGATGGCAGGCCCCTTCAGCCCGCACTCGTTACTCACGAAACTGCTCCGTTATCCATGGCTGTTGGGGCTCTCCATTTTGAAACCCTCCAGTTCCAGGTAATAAACTCTCCACATTTTCCAGTTGTTCTAGGTTATCCCTGGCTCCAAAAGCACAATCCCAGTCTCGACTGGCACAGGTACGAAATTTTGTCATGGTCTCCGCAATGTTTTCACTTGTCTTCAGAAACCAGTTAAAGTCTTGTGCACTTCTTCGGTATCTCAATTGCCAGAGGAGTACCGAGAGTTCCCAGACGTTTTTGACAAGGTGCGTGCCAGTACGTTGCCTCCCTACTGGTCTTACAATTGTGCCATAGACCTGCAACTCAGAGCCATTCCTCCTCGGGGCCGGGTTTACCCTCTGTCTGTTGCAGAGAATTGTGCTATGGAGGAGTATGTTGCAGATGCTCTGTCACGGGGGATCATCCGCAAATCCTGCTCTCCTGCAGGGGCTGGCTTCTTCTTTGTGAAGAAAAAGGGTGGCGAGTTAAGACAATGCATCAATTATAGGGGTCTTAATCGTCTTACCATTAAGAATGCTTACCCTATTCCGCTCATTACGGAACTCTTTGACCACCTCAAGGGAGCTACGGTCTTTACTGAACTTGATTTGAGATAAACGTACAATCTCGTTAGGATTAAGGAGGGCCACGAATGGAAAACAGCATTTAAAACCAGGAGCGGGCATTATGAGTATCTTGTAATGCCCTTTGGCCTATGTAATGCTCCTGCTGTTATCCAGGAATTTATTAATGATGTCCTACGAGATATGTTGCAACAGTGTGTTGGGGTGTACTTGGACGACATCCTCATACACTCACCGACACTTGAGGCTCATTGTTCTGATGTTACACGGGTTCTTCAGAGACTATGTGAGAACGGCCTGTTTTGTAAACTCGAGAAATGTGAGTTCCATCAGACTCAAGTTACCTTCCTAGGTTATGTTATCTCCGTTGCAGGGTTCTCCATGGATCCTGACAAGTTATCTGCAGTTCTGCAGTGGCCTCGCCCAGTTGGTCTTCGGTCTATTCAACGTTTTTTGAGGTTTGCCAGTTATTATAGAAAGTTTATTAAAAACTTTTCTTCCTTGGTCAAACCTATCACAGACATGACCCGTAAAGAGAATGATCCACTCCATTGGTCACCTACTGCCATTAAGGGCTTTGATAGTCTTAAGACTGCCTTTGCTGCCGCTCCAGTTCTGGCTCATCCTAACCCTGTCCTGCCTTTCGTTCTTGAGGTCGATGCGCCTGATACTGGAGTAGGTTCCCTCGTCTCAACGTCCTATGCCTGACGGTTCCTTGCAACCGTGTGGTTTCTTCTCTAAGAAATTGTCTCCAGCGGAGTGCAATTATGAAATTGGCGACAGGGAATTACTGGCCATAATTTTGGCACTCAAGGAATGGAGGCATCTTCTCGAGGGTACTAGCGTGCCAGTGCTCATTCTTACTGACCACAAGAATTTAACTTATCTATCTGAAGCAAAACGTATGTCGCCCCGACAGGCCAGATGAGCGCTATTTTTGTCTAGGTTTAATTATGTGGTTTCCTACCTGCCTGGTAGTAAGAATGTTAGGGCTGATGCCCTCTCTCTGCAATTTTCCCCTCTGTCCAAGGTGGAGTCTGTACCTACTCCAGTTATACCTCCTGACCATATTTTGGCTACCATATATGTACTAATTTGACTTCTCCCTTGGGGGAGGAGATCCTGGCTTCACAAACCAATGCACCTCCTGAGAAACCTAGTGGTAAGTGTTTTGTTCCTGAGAATCTTCGAACTAAACTTTTGCACACTTACCACTATCCTAAAGCCGCAGATCACCTAGGCAAGAACCAAATGATTTGGTCTGTCACTCGACAATTCTGGTGGCCAGGTCTTCGTTCTGATGTTGCTGCGTATGTTGCCTCCTGCTCAGTTTGTGCACAGAATAAGACTCCTCGATGTCTTCCTGTGGGTCTTCTTCAACCTATTGCTAATGGTGAGCGTCCTTGGACACATCTTTACATGGACTTCATTGTCAAGCTCCCTGTTTCCAATGGCTATACAGTTATCCTTATGGTGGTTGACCGTTTTTTCTAAAATGTCACATTGCATTCCCTTGAAGAAGTTGCCTACCGCTCAGGAGCTTGCTTAAATTTCTGCCCGGGAGGTCTTCCGTTTACATGGGTTACCCAAGGAGATAGTGTCGGACTGGGGTAGCCAGTTTGTCTCCAGATTTTGGCGTTCCTTTTGTGCTCAAATGGGGATCCAGCTTTCCTTCTCCTCTGCATATCACCCTCAATCCAATAGGGCTGCGGAATGGTCTAATTGAGCTCTGGAACAGTTCCTCTGTTGCTATGTCTTAGATCACCACAATAATTGGTATGAACTGTTACCTTGGGCAGAGTTTGCTTGTAATAGTGCTATTAATGCTTCCTCCAAGTTATTCCTGTTCATGGCGAATTATGGGTTTCAACCATCCTTGTTGCCCGATTCATTCATGTCTCAGGGTATTCCGGCTTTGGAGGAGCATCTCCGGCAACTATGTTCAACGTGGGTGCAGATTCAGGCCTGCCTTTATTGTTTTATGCAGCGCCAAACGTCCCAGGCTGATCTTAGGCGTCTGCCGCGCCTTCCTACCAGGTTGGTGAGAGAGTTTGGCTGTCCTCCAGCAACTTGAACCTTCGACTGCCTTCCAATAAACTGGCTCCCCGTTATGTTGGTCCTTTTCGAATACTCCGACAGGTCAATCTTGTGGCCTACGTTCTTGACCTTCCTCCTGCAATGCGCATCTCCAATGTTTTTCATGTCTCCCTCTTGAAACCATTGGTTTGTAATCTGTTTACCACTGTGTTAACTCTTCCCCGTCCTATCTTTGTTGACAACCATGAGGAGTACGAGGACAGCAGCATTATTGACTCTCGTATGTCCAGGGGCCGTGTACATTATTTGGTCCACTGGAGGGGCTACGGTCCGGAGGAGCGTTCATGGGTTCCCTCCTCTGATGTTCACGCTCCCGCCCTCCTCCGTGCCTTCCATGCCCGTTTCCCCAATAAGCCTTTTGACATCCCGCGGGGGAAGGGTCATTGAGGGGAGGGTACTGTCAGGGTTTTTCCCTGTTTTGTTTGCCATGCGCTGCTGGCAGCCATTTTACTCACCTCTCTTGCTGACTCTGGTGCATACTTTGTGATGCTGCTCATTTCCTGCACTTCCTTTTATGGCCAGACTGGTTTACATCATCCGTGTGAGACAGGATGCAGTCTCAGAATTGTGATGTCATCACTTATTATTTAAAGGGCTTCTGTTCAGTATGCTTTGCCCTTGCGTTGTCTAAGACCTGTTTGTGAGAGCACCTGTGTATTACCTGGCTGTCTGACGTCCCTCCTGGTTCCTGATCCCTGGCTTGTTCCTGACTCTGCTGTTCTCCTTGTTCCTGATTCCGGCTCATCTGACTACCAGCTCTGGTTTTGATTCCTAGCTTGTTATTTGACTTGAGGACTTTTTATTATTTTTTGCTATTAATAAAGGTGTGATTATTTTTGCACTTCTCGTCTCAGTCTGATTCCTGGCACCCTGACACTAACTTGGACAGAACCTCCTTTAATAAAAAAGGCAAGTGCTCAATTTTAAATCTAAAGGACAGTTCCTCCGCAGCAGGAGGCTTAGACGCTAAGGACTCTGACCCAGAAAGTTCACCCTCTGAAGCAACAGAGGTTAACTCATCAGATAAGTGGGACATAATAGCTAAATACGATAAATATTTAGATGACTCCGGGTCAGGAGAGCTATGATTAAACTTTCTCTTGCGTTTGTTAGAGCGAGGTAATGCACTGAGGGCCGCAGATATCGTCGGCTCAGAGGGACTAAGAGCCTTAGCAGGCTTGTCTCCCTATCAACTATTAATAGTAACAGACTATCTATTCAGATTTATATTCTAGTTAACCTACAAATATCATCAGATTAGTAAAATTATTACAAATACGTAAGTTACATATATATTTTTTAATAATATTATGAATTTTTTATATCAGTATTATTTTATACATATACGATTGAGATAGCTCATAATGTCTATTTTCGTGATGTATTTTATTTTAGTTTTTATATGACCATAGCAATTAGCTTATCATACTAAACTTGGGATTGCTTTCTATGCATATTGTATTGTATTTTTTGTAACATTCTGTCAGCAAACCAATGTGGCTAATTAATGCAGCACCTGTGTAAACGAGATTCAGCTGATCAACATTAAGTTTGCATAGGTATATATGTAGGAGACTCCATTGTATCCAGTATCATTTGCCTGAGGAAAAAGCGCGGTGAGCGCTTAGAAACGCGTAGCATTGTACAACAGGTGTATTGGTATATCTGTGTATCTTTTATCCATTTTATTAAATACTTTTATTATATACATTGATACTGGAGTCTTCTTCTATTATCCTGACGTCCATCATTTGCATCCGGAGTTTATCTTCAACTGCAGCAGTACTGCCTGGGTCTTTATGTGCACTAGGTCACTATAATATACCTAGTACGCTTCATTTGCACTACAGTGTGCAATACCATCTGTGAGTATCCCTTTGTCAGCACAAGCCGATATCCATTTCATGTCCTCAATTGATTTGCACTAGGGGTCGCCCTCTTGTTTTTCTCATAACTTTGTCTCCCGTTTTAGCTTTATAACGGTGTTAATGCATGTGGAACATAATTGAGTGGGCGGGAAAACCACGGCCTCCTCACAATATAAAACAGGTATGATTTAGTACAGAAGGAGTATCATCTAACATGTCAGAGTTCTCCATAGCTCAGGTTATACCCACAGGAGGACACAAACAAAAACATTTTTTATTATAGAAAACTGCACCGTTATACTCCCAATGGCTGGGGCACTCACCACCTCCTAGACCCAGACAGTTAACAGAGGAAACTCTCTCCTCAGGTTGAAGTCTCAGCCGGAATGGAGGAAATTAACATATACCACACCAGGTCACATGGAGTGCAAGACAGTACTTACCCTGTTATTACAAGTACAGCAAGTAATAGGAGCTGTGCAACACTTTTTTAAAAAGAAAGTGAAACCTGTTTGTTCCAGCCAAAAAGACACAGTCTATCAGCCCAGGAAAAAAAACACACAAAGCAGCATGTAAATAATTAATACACTGATTAATTAACCCCAACTGTTCAATAAACCCCCTTCAGATGATATTAACCCTGGATCCTATCAACATATAAAAGGAGCCACACTGTGACCCTGTTATAGCGTTTTATGTGTAAAAATTTAAACAATCTTACCTCCAGGATCCATGCCGTGGAACAGAACACAGTCTCTCAAGTGTAACCGTCTTATAGCAGCGCTCCTGACATGGACTTGAGTGAGAGAAAGCAGGCAGTGAAACTCATCAACACTGATTGCTTAAGAGCTGTTATCAGTAGTCTGGATGGTTTCGCAGAAAAACTTTCCCTGCATCTCCTGACTCTAAATTTCATCAATACTCTCACTGAGAGGTTGACATGACTACTTAAAACTCCAGTCCAATCTCAAAGGGCAGACACCCTTTTTCAGGACTCTGCGAATCTTCCGACACTTCTCTGCCACCTCCTAACGTGAAGAAAGACAAAGAATGACTGGGGTAATGAGGAAGTGGGAGGGATATTTAAGCCTTTGGCTATGGTGTCTTTGCCTCCTCCTGGTGGACAGATGTTTTATTTCCCAACAGTAAGGAATGAAGCCGTGGACTCTCCGCGTATTTTATGAAGGAAATATCAGGTATACCAAAATGGGCCTAGATTAATACATTGCATTTTCTACTTTAAAAAAAAATATATAGTTTTGACAGTTAAATAAAAAAAGCTCTACTTCTGTTTAAAAGGAGTGACAGCAAAACTAAATAAGAAATGCGTATGGATTCATTGATTTAATATTTCAAAAGAACAGAGCCCCAGAGTGGTCACACTATTTTTTTATATATCATGCACACAATTTAATAAAACATGAGCATGTTTCACAGTTTACTAAAATATCTGCACGATATTGCAAGCACAAGTATATAATCTACGTCTTCATTGTAAACATTAGAAATGCGATTGATTTGAATGGTAATCTAAACTATTTTAGGTCATTCACCAATACATTGTGTTAATTACTGTTGTACATAACACAGTTAGGTGTGTGATAAATATATGATACAAGCTTTGCTTTGCATTACCAAGTAATACTATCAGGACCCGATTGTTGTGTCACTGCTTGACCTGCAGGAGAACTATTTATAGACGCTTCTTTAACAAAGTTGGAGCCCCAGATTGTTGTGACCAGACATTTTTTAAATTGTGCGCATGAATTAAGAAAAGCGTGGCCACAATTTTAGTAAATTGTGGGCATGATTTACTAAGTCATGCACGCGCAATACTACAGCGTGCAAACAATTTATAAAAAATTGTATGGCCACTCTGGGGTTCCAGATTGATTGAAGTGCTTGTCTTTTGAAATTGTTCTAGCTTTGAACACTTACCTTTTGTTACAGCTTCTTTGAACTTCTCTTTGGCTGAGTTGACGTCTTTTGTTAGCTGCCTGTAACTTGATTTCAACTTTTCCAATTCCGTTTTTGTAACCTAGTTGTTAAAACAAGCAAACCTCTGTTATCCTGTATGTCAATATAAAACTGTAATTAATGACCAATCTGTGTTTGTTAAACAGTAAACAATTTATCACACTACATAGTTTCTGTATCATATTCACCTAGAAGGTAAAATACAAGAAAAATAACATAGTTTGCAAATATAAGAAAACATTATTTATTCTTACCAGATCAATTTATTTCATGGTAGTGAGACTCCATGAGCCATAACAGCTGGAATTAAACTCCCTCCACTAGGCAAGTGTTTTAATCTCTCCCACTTCCCGATTCCCCTCAGTTTGCCTTATAGCCAAGAAAGGAGAAGAAAAAGATAAAAACTAAATATTAGGTGGGTCTCAAGGACTCTTACCACTCTGAAAGAAAGACATCAGTTAAGAATAAATTATGTTTTCTTTCATAAGGTGGCGAGAGTCCATGAGCCATAACAGTTTTGATCCAATACCCAAGCCGTAGAGTCCCCTACAGAAAGACAAAAAAGGGTGGGACAAAATCTGAGCAGGCAAAAACTTGACCATACACTGCTGCCTTGAAAACCTTAATGCTAAAAGAAGCAAAAACATCAAAATGATGAAACTTTGTGAGAGAAGACCAAGAGAGAAGTCCTAGTAGCAGCTTTGCAAATCTGCTCGATAGACTTCATTTCTGAAAGCCCAATATGTGGAAACAGATCTAGAAATTAACTGTGATAAAGAGGTTGTAGGGATTTCCCTGACTTCAAGTAGCCTTGCAAATCAACTGCTTTAACCAGGAAGCCAAAGTGACTGCAAAAGCTTTCTGAAACTTACTCTGCCCTGAAAAATGAATAAACAAAAATGAAGAACTCCTTGGTAGCTTGAAGATAAAACTTCAAGTTTCCTTAGAAGTTTTTAGAGTAGGACACAACGAAGGGACCACGATCTCCTGTGTAATATTTAGAGAAGAAACTACCTTTGGTAAAAAAAAAATCATAGTAATATCTTAATTGTTTTAAAGGAAAACTAGATAAAGAGTCACAGAAACCCTTCTTGATGATGAAATGGCTTGAGGAAAAAAGTTTTCCATGACAAAAGTTGAATATCAACATTGTGCATAGGCTCAAAAGGACAAATTTGTAATATTTCAATACCAGATTAGGATTCCATGGAGGTGACGCAGCTCTAACTACTGGTCAAATTCTGACCAGGGCCTGAATTTTAAATTAAAGTTTGAATATTCTGAATCCTAGCCAATTTCTTATGGTAAAGAACTGAAAGAGCTGAAATTTGAATCAAGCTATAACTTGAGGAAGTAGAGTAAGAGAGGGATATATGTACATCAGATGTTCGGACCAAGGGACCACTATAACATCTATCAGAGTCACTTGTGGATCCCTGGACCAGGAACAGTACCTCGAGAGTTTGTGCTTTTAATGAGATGCCATCATGTCTTGCAAAAGGGATGGTGCCTGAAGCAGCAGAGGCCGGTAGCTCAGCACAAGCTTGTTGCAATCTCCTTCTGAGGTTCTCTGCAAGGGAAAGGTGCATAGACACAGTCTCTATGATCACTCCCAGGAAAGTCACACTGGTGTTTGGGGAGCGATAACTCTTTGGGATATTGATGTTTCCCCATGATTCTTAAATACCTGAATCACTGTCTCTGTATGATGAGACGTCAGGGAAGGAGAAGGAACTTGGATTAGTATGTTGTCTAAAAGGCAAGGGCCACAAACTGATATTTGTCCTGAAAGGCAAACCAGAGGAATTTGTAATAGTCTCTGTGAATGGGAATATGCAGATAAGCATCTTTCTTATCTATGGTGGTCATATATATGTCTCCATTTTTAAGGTAGGAATTTTCAGAAATTTATTTAAATCGACTTGAAGTCCAAAATCAGTACAATAAAAAGATGTGAATAGTACCCCAAGCAATGTTCCGCCTTTGGAATCGGCACAATTATCCCCATGTGATTGTGAACACATTGAAGAAAAGCTGAGTCTTTCACTGGATTCTTGGAAACATGAGAAAGAAGGAACTTTCCTTCTTAAAGAAAGTCTACTCTGTAACCCTCTGGGATGGTGTTTAATTTCCAAGGGTCCTGAACAGAACTGAACTAGGCCTGCTGAAAAAGGCTAAATCTGCCCCTACCCGAGATGACTCTGGGATGAAGGCCACACCTTCATGCTAACTTAGTGAAAGTTGATGGAGGTTTCTAGGACTGTTTGTTTGTTCCAAGACCCTCCCAACTTCCACGATGACTTAGTAGATTCTGATTTTTGAGAGGAAAACAAGGACTTCTATCTGTAAACCTCACAATTTCTAGACTGCCGAAAGGAATAAAGACGGCTCAGCCTCACTTTATTCTTACCTCTTGTCCTGAAGTAAGAATGCTCCCTTACCCCCAGTAACCATGGCAATAATGGAATAAAGGATAAAGATTTTCCTTTGAAAGTGAGATGCAATCGTTTAACTCTTGGAAACTGTATTAGCAGACCAAGATTTTAACCCTGGGCCCGTCTGGCTAGACGCTAAAACCGCATTTTTTTACATTCAAGAAAAACACTATATCCATAGCTGCTTCGCAAATTAAAGAATTTTAGACCTTGATCACCCTCAAGCAATCCTGTACTGCCTCTAGAGAAGTCTCATCAGTGGCCAGTTACGAAAGAGAGTCACACCATAGAGTGACCACACCAGCCACGCAGGCAATGCTAAAAGCTGGTTTGAAATGAAAACCGACCTGTAAAAACACCGTCCTAAGATAGGCCTCCTACTTCTAATCCATGGGATCCTTGAAAGAGGTACTATCCACCAAAATGGATAGTGGTTCTTCTTGCTAGTGTAACGTCTACTATAGGACTAGATTCCCAGATCTCAGAATGAGTTGTAGGAAAAGGAAAAAAAAAATGTATGCTTACCTGATCAATTCCTTTCTTGGTGGTGAGAGTCCATGAAAATCTTTACTGTTTGGAATTCATCACCTGGCCACCAGGAGGTGGTAAAGACACCCTACAGAAAAAGCTTAAATATCCCTCCTACTTCCTGTTCCCTCACAGTATTTCGTATAGCCAAGAATAGGAGGAAGAAAAAGGATAGTAGAGTAAAGAAGTGCAAACTAGAATTGCTGCCATTAACAAAATTGGGCGGGTTCGTGGACTCTCACGACCAAGAAAGGAATTTATCAGGTAACCATAAATAATGTTTTTTTCTAATGGTGGTAAGAGTCCACAAAGTCTTTACTGTTGGGAACTAAAACATGGGTGGGACAATGGAAAGGCAGACACATTTACCAGGGACGACGTCTAAAGGAACCACCTGTCAAAAATAACCTCAGACGAGGCCAATACGTCAAAAAGATGACTATGAAATAGCTCTGAAAGAAGAACTACTGTTGCCCCTTCTTGAAACCCAAGGAGTAAGAACACAGAACATGTAAAATAAGCTGTAATATGTAAAGGCAGGGACTGACCAGCCTCCAAATAGGCTCTGAGAAATAGACACCTCAACTGAAGCTACATAAATGGAAAAAGCCTTCTAGCCCTTATGTTTACCTGAAAATTAAAACAAATAAACTTGAAGACTGCAAAAAGTCTTTAGGATCCAGTAGACAAAAAATCTTCATGCTTAGACAACCTCCAGAAAGTGCAATAATCACTCTGATGAAGAAATTTAAGTATGACCCTTAAAACTATGACCTAGAAGCAAATAGGTGATGAAAAGGGAGGCCTGATAACAGGTCTGATTCTTACCAAGGCCTGAACAAATGTCTGAACATCTGGCAGACGAGAAAGTGCCTGTGTGATAAAACTAAAGAAGAAAAAATATTACCCTGTAAAGGGTTGGCTTGTCAAAGCCATCCTGACAGAAATTGTCAGATTCCAAACTGAATACCATGTACAAACACGAGCTGAACACCAAGAAAAATATACCTATGGTAAATCATTCTGGTGACAGGCATGCCTGTCTGAAACTAGGAATTCACTACAGAGTGAAATAACAACCTGTAGACAAAACCAAGCGTTCAATCACTAAGCACTCCAAAAAGAAATGGAAGATTTTGATAAAAGAAAAAATTCTAAAATAAGTCTAAATGCTGAGAATACATGAAGGAGTGCCCAACATCGGAACCAGATATGCACACCGCGTCCCATGGGGCCAATTGGGAGTAACAAAAATGCTGAAATTTTTGCCTGCTTGACACAAGTGAATTCTCTCGAAAAAGAAACAAATGTAGAAAATAAGTAGACTAGATGGAAGAGCTCATCAAATATGGAAGATTCATAATTTTCACAGAGGACCATCGACCCCGACCTGTGCTTTAAAAAGGTTATGATTTTGATTAACTTCCCAATGTTAACCCCAGGAATGAAAATGCAGTGATAGAATAGAGATGAACCTCTGTCCATTCAGATGTGAGAAAACTCTTACATCGCTAGACCGTTGCAAGTAGCATCCAGCTGAACAATGAAAATTACCACCGAAGGAGAGGCCAAGGCTGGAAAACTCTGAAGGTTATACAGAGTGTGTGTATATATATATATATATATATATATATATATATATATATTTATTTTTTTTAATTTATTATATATCTCACCTCGCCTAGTGAGGGGGACCAACTCCCTGAGACCCATGATATCCCCAGGCCGACCTCAACCCCAAAAGGCTGGAGTCTGTGGAAACAGGAATTTGGAATATCCACCAAATGAGACAGATGAAAGGATATAGATGGAATAGGTTGGTGTGGTCGCCAATAGCATAGTGTCTCTACATAGACAGACACTAAACGGATAAAAGAAGGAGCTGGACAAAGATTTAGGTACAGCTATTCCTTAAACTCCAACAACTGACAAGAGTATACAAAATCCCTGAAAATACTGAGAGCAAAGAGAGACGAAAAGGGATAGTTATAGAGTATGTCCAATATTTACAAATCTAGGAGACTGAAATAGAAAAGGCTCTCCCTTGTTCTCAACCAGACCCAGAACAAATATTTGTGTCGATCAGATCCAGCACACACTGAAGGAAGGCTGCTCGCCTCAAGTGAAGCCTAACCTGTACCCCTGAGAAATGTCTAGTACCCAGCATAGGTAAAGAGAGTGAAACCTGTTGCCAGATTTAAAAATATATCCTGGTTTAATACCGTTAGTTATTGAGTGTGAAGGAAGGAGTTTCACCTGGGGTGATGGAACTCACTTAGGTACAATCAGGAATCTATAAAATCAAGTAAACTAAATATATATAAACTATTTCAACCTAGTTGAACCATTGTCTGTATATTGCACATATAAAACTTATTTCATATGATTGATAAGGAAAAAAATGTTTGTATATGGTCAAAAGAGCAATACATATAAAACGATGTCTGTGTCTGTAACCTTATACCTATTGAAAAAAGGTTTAGCCTTTAACCATTAATATACCGTGAATAGCAAATAAAATATACAAAACTATAAGTGAATCAAATATAAATTTATTAACAAGAGCTGATATCTTGCTAATAGCCTAAAATATAAGCAATTTTAAAAAAAGACAGACAATCTATAGGGACGTCTCCCTTAAAGATTTAAAAAAAAAACTTAAGCGCTGTAGTGGAAGCGCTAAGAGTGTAGTTTAAAGTGTCAGTAAACCTAAAAAATGTTATATAATTCTGCACATAGTGCAGAATTATATAACATTATTTTAGTGCTATCGTTATAAAAGCTTTTTTTTCCATTTTAATTTTTTAAAAATATGCCGGTTTTACAGACCCGCTCTCTGTTGAGCGGGTCTGTTTTTTTTTTACACAGCGCATCGGGCCAGCTGTATAGTCACAGCCCGGCCCGACCACGCCATAACATTAAGTGCAGCTCGCTTCTGCTCTGTCTGACATCGGGCTGTGACTATACAGCTGGCCCGATGCGCTGTGTAAAAAAAACAGACCCACTCAGCAGAGAGCAGAGAGCGGGTCTGTAAAACCGGCATATTTTTAAAAAATTAAAATGGAAAAAAAGCTTTTATAACGATAGCACTAAAATAATGTTATATAATTCTGCACTATGTGCAGAATTATAACATTATTTTTTAGGTTTACTGTCCCTTTAAATAATATTAGTCTCTGTGAGTATTGTAACAATAGTAACAGTCTCTTGGTTAGATACAAACGCTATATTATTGCTGTGACAACTATGACAAACAAGCCTGCAGGTCTGATCCTTAATTGGTTGAGGTGCCTGGTTCACCCCAAATCTTGGGGTACTTGTTGAAGCTGAAATTATTCCATGAGCGAAACAGAGAGACGGAAAAGACTGACAAAGAGAGACCAATCATAAAGTTGAATTTGGGTCACGTAAAAAACATGGAACTTGTAACTCGAATCTGTACTCACACACCGAAAAGGAAAAACAGATGCCAGAACAGGAGGGAGATACATAGGCGCAGGATTAGCGCCACAGGAGATCCTGACCGGCTTCAAAATTAAAGGAGTGTGCGGCAATGACATTACCGCCGCACGCACACAGGAGCTGACTCTACCCTAGGCAACGAGCAGAACATCAGGCGCCGCGTCCCTAGCAACAGCTAGAGCAGCGCGGCGTGACATTATGTTCCCAGTTTTTGCCGTTATTTGCAATACCGGTGACTTAACACGACACGTTTTTTTATACATATATTTTTGTATATTCTGTATATTTTGATCACGATGTTTTACATATATATTTATTTTAAAACACAGTATTATCATAGTATTATCACCGATTTTTGGCACAAGGAGGCACATTCAGTGGTTTTGTAAATCAATTTCTATCTCCCCAAAGTTCCAAGTCTAAACTTTGGAAAAAGTCTAAAAAAATTAAATTTTAGAAAGGTAAGAAATAGCCACCTATTTCAGTTGCTCTCTCATAAATGTAAAAGACTGTCAAAATTCACTGAGATAGGAGGCGGCTTTTTAAGGTCTTAGAAATTACCATGTACCTACATAGATTTAGCTTTCAATTAAGAATACCAAGAGAACAAAGCAAATTTGATGATAATCGTAAAATGGAAAGTTGCTTAACATTGCATGCTCTATTTGAATCATGAAAGTTTAATTTGGACTAGACTGTCCCTTTAAAGGAGGTCTAGTTGCCAGAACCTTAGAAAACAGAATTTATGCTTACCTGATAAATTACTTTCTCTTGCGGTGTATCCAGTCCATGGATTCATCCTTTACTTGTGGGATATTCTCATTCCCTACAGAAAGTAGCAAAGAGAGCACACAGCAAAGCTGTCCATATAGCTCCCCCTCTAGCTCCACCCCCCAGTCATTCGACCAAAGGTTAGGAAGAAAAAGGAGAAACCATAGGGTGCAGTGGTGACTGCAGTTTAAACAAAAAATGTTTTACCTGACTTAAATGCCAGGGCGGGCCGTGGACTGGATACACCGCAAGAGAAAGTAATTTATCAGGTAAGCATGAATTGTTTTCTCTTGCAAGATGTAACCAGTCCACAGATTCATCCTTTACTTGTGGGATACCAATACCAAAGCTTTAGGACACGGATGAAGGGAGGGAACAAGACAGGTACCTTAAACGGAAGGCACCACTGCTTGCAAAACCTTTCTACCAAAAATAGCCTCCGAAGAAGCAAAAGTATCGAATTTGTAAAATTTGGCAAAAGTATGCAGTGAAGACCAAGTCGCTGCCTTACAAATCTGTTCAACAGAAGCCTCATTTTTGAAAGCCAATGTGGAAGCCACTGCTCTGGTAGAATGAGCAGTAATTCTTTCAGAAGGCTGCTGGCCAGCAGTCTCATAGGCCAAACGGATGATGCTTTTCAGCCAAAAGGAAAGAGAGGTAGTAGTCGCTTTCTGACCTCTCCTCTTACCAGAATAGATAACAAACAAGGAAGATGTTTGTCTGAAATCCTTAGTTGCTTGCAAATAGAACTTTAAAGCACAAACTACATCAAGATTGTGTAATAGACGTTCCTTCTTCGAAGATGGATTAGGACACAGAGAAGGAACAACTATTACCTGGTTAATATTCTTGTTAGAAGCAACTTTAGGAAGAAAACCAGGCTTGGTACGCAAAACTACCTTATCTGCGTGGAACACCAGGTAAGGTGAATCACACTGTAAGGCAGATAATTCTGAAACTTTCCAGATAACAACTTAATGTCTATGGAATGTAAAGGTTCAAACGGAACCCCTTGAAAAACTGAAAGAACTAGATTCAAACTCCATGGCGGAGCCACAGGTTTATAGACAGGCTTGATTCTGACTAAAGCCTGAGCAAACACTTGAACGTCTGGTACCTCTGCCAGACGCTTGTGTAACAGAATAGACAAAGCAGATATTTGTCCTTTTAAGAAACTAGCTGACAATCCTTTCTCCAGTCCTTCTTGGAGAAAGGACAATATCCTGGGAATCCTAATCTTACTCCATGAGTAACCCTTGGATTCACACCAACAAAGATATTTCCGCCATATCTTATGGTAGATTTTCCTGGTGACAGGCTTTCTCGCCTGAATCAGAGTATCTATAACTGACTCAGAGAACCCACGCTTTGATAGAATTAAGCGTTCAATCTCCAAGCAGTCAGACGTAGAGAAACTAAATTTGGAAGCTTGAACGGACCCTGTATTAGAAGATCCTGCCTCATTGGCAGTGTCCATGGTGGGACAGATGACATGTCCACTAGGTCTGCATACCAAGTCCTGCGTGGCCACGCATGCGCTATCAGAATCACCGAAGCCTTCTCCTGCTTGATTCTGGCAACCAGACGCGGGAAGAGAGGAAACGGTGGAAAAACATAAGCCAGATTGAAGGATCAAGGCGCTGCTAGAGTATCTATCAATACCGCCTTGGGATCCCGGAACCTGGACCCGTAGAGAGGAAGTTTGGTGTTCTGACGGGACGCCATCAGATCCAACTCTGGGGTGCCCCATAGCGGAGTCAGCTGGGCAAATACCTCCGGGTGGAGTTCCCACTCCCCCGGGTGAAAAGTCTGACCACTTAGAAAATCTGCCTCCCAGTTTTAGCTTTCTGACCTCCGTCAGAAATATTTTCATTTCTACCGAGTCTATCAGGGTTCCTAGGAATGGAACTCTTGTGAGGGGGGAGAGAGAGCTCTTTTTGATGTTCACCTTCCACCCGTGAGACCTCAGAAAGGCCAATACAATCTCCGTGTGAGACTTGGTTCTTTGGAAAGTTGACGCCTGAATTAAGATGTCGTCTAGGTAAGGCGCCACTGTTATGCCCCGCGGTCTTAGAACCGCCAGGAGGGACCCTAGCACCTTTGTGAAAATTCTGGGAGCAGTGGCCAACCCGAAAGGAAGAGCCACAAACTGAAAATGCTTGTCCAGAAAGGCGAACCTGAGAAACTGGTGATGATCTTTGTGGATAGGAATGTGCAGATACGCATCCTTTAGATCCACAGTAGTCATATATTGACCCTCCCTCCTGGATCATTGGTAAGATTGTCCGAATGGTCTCCATCTTGAATGATGGGACTCTGAGAAATTTGTTTAGAATTTTGAGATCCAGGATTGGTCTGAAAGTTCCTTCTTGTTTGGGAACCACAAACAGGTTTGAGTAAAACCCCAGTCCTTGTTCTGCAATTGGAACTGGGTGGATCACTCCCATTGTATGTAGCTCTTCTACACAGCGTAAAAACGCCTCTTTCTTTGTCTGATCTGTAGACAGACGAGAAATGTGGAACCTTCCCCTTGGAGGAGAGTCCTTGAATTCTAGAAGGTATCCCTGGGCTACAATCTCTAATGCCCAAGGATCGTGTACATCTCTTGCCCAGGCCTGAGCGAAGAGAGAGAGTCTGCCCATTACTAGATCCGGTCCCGGATCGGGGGCTACCCCTTCATGCTGTCTTGGTGGCAGCTGCAGGCTTTTTGGCCTGTTTACCCTTATTCCAGCCCTGGTAAGGTTTCCAGTTTGCCTTGGGCTGTGAAGCGTTACCCTCTTGCTTTGCAGCCGGAGAGGATGAAGCGGGGCCGTTCCTGAAATTGCAAAAGGAGCGAAAATTTGCTTTGTTCTTTGTTTTAAAGGCTTTGTCCTGAGGGAGAGCATGGCCTTTTCCCCCGGTGATATCTGAAATAATCTCTTTCAATTCAGGCCCGAATAGGGTCTTCCCTTTGAAAGGAATGTTCAAAAGCTTGGATTTAGACGACACATCGGCCGACCAAGACTTTAGCCATAGCGCCCTGCGTGCCAAAATGGCGAAACCTGAATTTTTTGCGCGCTAACTTAGCTATTTGGAAAGCGGCGTCAGTGATAAAAGAATTAGCTAGCTTTAGAGCCTTAATTCTATCCATAATTTCCTCATATGAGGTCTCCGTCTGGAGCGAGTCTTCCAGCGCCTCAAACCAGAAAGCAGCTGCAGTAGCTACAGGAATAATGCAGGCAATAGGTTGGAGAAGAAAACCTTGTTGAACAAAAATTTTCTTGAGTAAACCCTCTAATTTTTTATCCATAGGGTCTTTAAAAGCACAACTGTCTTCAATTGGTATGGTTGTGCGTTTAGCTAGTGTAGAAACAGCCCCCTCCACCTTACGGACCGTCTGCCACGAGTCCCACATGGGGTCAGATATGGGGAACATTTTCTTAAAAACAGGAGGGGGGACAAAAGGGACACCTGGCCTATCCCACTCCCTAGTAACGATATCCGCAATCCTCTTAGGGACCGGAAACGCATCCGTGTAAACAGGGACCTCTAGGTACTTGTCCATTTTACACAATTTCTCTGGGATCACCAAAGGGTCTACCTCCCTAAGTAAAACACGGAGGTGTTCTAGTTTAAATTTAAAAGCCAATGTATCTGAATCTGTCTGGGGAGGAACCCTTCTTGAATCAGAGACTTCTCCCTCAGACATCAAATCCCTCGCTCCCACTTCAGAGCGTTGTGAGGGTATATCGGATACGGCTACAAAGCGTCAGAATGCTCATAATCTGTTCTTAAAATGGAGCTATCACGCTTTGCAGGTAACACGGGCAGTTTAGATAAGAAGGCTGTAAGAGAATTATCCATGACTGCCGCTAAGTCTTGTAATGTAAAAGGGTTAGACGCACTAGAGGTACTAGGTGTCGCTTGCGCGGGCGTAACTGGTTGTGACACTTGGGGAGAGGCAGACGGGCTACCCTCGTTACCTTCAGTCTGAGAATCATCTTGGGCCACATTCTTAAGTGCAACAATATGATCTTTAAAGTGTATAGACATATCAGTACAAGTGGGACACATTCTGAGAGGGGGTTCCACCATGGCTTCTAAAGACATTGAACAAGGATTTTCCTTAGTGTCAGACATGTTTAACAGACTAGTAGAGTACACAAACAGGCTTGGAATCACTTTAATCAAATAAAAAACACAATTTGAAAAAAAAACG
This sequence comes from Bombina bombina, assembly GCF_027579735.1. NCBI lineage: Eukaryota > Metazoa > Chordata > Amphibia > Anura > Bombinatoridae > Bombina > Bombina bombina. Next base: position 262,105,867 of record NC_069500.1, on the reverse strand, counting down.
TTACTGTGCCTTTAAGAGATAAAAAGAGCACACAATTTTACAAAAGGTGAAAAATGCAGCAATCTTTCTGAAATTTTCACAGTATGTAGCTAAAGCCTTAATAAGATTGCACCCCAAGTTTCAAAACGATTAACCCCTTAATGCCCAAACCGGAGCAGCCTAAAGCCAACACCTGGTTAAATCACTACAGCACCTTGCCACAGCCTTGCTGTGGCCCTACCTTCCCTTAGGGATCAGATTTGGGGGAATATAGCTTCTTTTAGGCCCTCAAACATCAGCAGGACCCTCCATGTGAAACAGCATGAACTTCTCTGCAATTCTAACAGTGCATCTGAGGCAATTAGGCCCCTCCCACTCTACTCCGGAGCTGTGAGGCCTAGTAAATCACTCCTAAGTGACTAAAAAACAGCCATGTGGTAATAACCCAGAAAAAACCCAAAGGGGCTTTCAAAGTGTCTTGCAAAACGATTTTTCCTTAGCCAAACAATCGATTGCCCTGAATAAGTGTCAACCAGTATATTAGCCCTATTATGTAAGCATTCAATTCCTTACTAAGTCTGTGAACATAGCTTACCCTCCCCTCATGGGGATATTGTCAGTCTTCTAGCATTATCTCAGTCTTGTCTAGAAATAAATGACTGAACATACCTTATTGCAGATCACCCTGCAAACTGTTCCCCCCAAATGAAGTTTTCTGGTACTCCTCAGTCCTGTGTGGGAACAGCAGTGGATTTTAGTTACAACATGCTAAAATCATTTTCCTCTCAGCAGAAAACTTCATCACTTTTCTGCTAGAGAGTAAATAGTACAAACCGGTACCATTTAAAATAACAAACTTTTGATTGAAGATAATAAAACTACAATTCTAACACCACATTCACTTTACACTCCCGAGAGAGACCCTAGTGCTTAGAGCCAGCAAAAAGAATGACTGGGGGGTGGAGCTAGAGGGGGAGCTATATGGACAGCTTTGCTGTGTGCCCTCTTTGCTACTTCCTGTAGGGAATGAGAATATCCCACAATTAAAGGATGAATCCGTGGACTGGATACACCTTGCAAGAGAAAAGGTGTACAAAAACTAAAACTAGGAGAAAAAGACAGTATCAGTTCCCTAAACAATCTCCAATGTTAAAGGGAATATGTAGTCAAAATTAAACTATCATGATTCAGATAGGGCATGCAAACCAACAACTCTCTAACTCCATCGCCAAACTGGCTTTGTTCTCTTGGCATACTTTATTAAAAGCTAAACCTTGGGGATACAAGAATCATTCTCATCAGAAACCTTTTCAGTGAAATAACTGGATCTTTTGTTCAAACCTGTAACCAAGCCAGGAAGGAGAGAGGGAGAGAGAGAGGGATACTGTGACTTACTGATAAGCTAAAGTTCTTCATACTGAAAGTTATATCATATGCATATCTACTGTGTAAATAGTCTTATACCACTTAGAAAACCTTAAAGGGACATTAAACCCAAAAACATAATTTATGATTACCTGATAAATGTATTTATCTTGTAGTGTATCCATCCATCCATTACTTGTGGGATATTCTCCTTCCCAACAGGAAGTTGCAAGAGGATCACCCAAAGCAGAGCTGCTATATAGCTCCTCCCCTAACTGTCATATCCAGTCATTCGACCGAAAACAAACAGAGAAAGGAGAAAACAGAGAAAGGAGAAACCATAGGGTGCAGTGGTGACTGCAGTTTAATTAAAATTTAGACCTGCCTTAAAAGGACAGGGTGGGCCGTGGACTGGATACACTACAAGAGAAATAAATTTATCAGGTAAGCATAAATTGTGTTTTCTCTTGTAAGGTGTATCCAGTCCACGGATCATCCATTACTTGTGGGATACCAATACCAAAGCTAAAGTACACGGATGATGGGAGGGACAAGGCAGGATTAAGCGGAAGGAACCACTGTCTGAAGAACCTTTCTCCCAAACACAGCCTCCGAAGAAGCAAAAGTATCAAATTTGTAAAATTTTGAAAAAGTGTGAAGCGAAGACCAAGTCGCAGCCTTGCAAATCTGTTCAACAGAGGCCTCATTTTTGAAGGCCCAGGTGGAAGCCACAGCTCTAGTAGAATGAGCTGTAATCCTTTCAGGGGGCTGCTGTCCAGCAGTCTCATAGGCTAGGCGTATTACGCTCCGAAGCCAAAAGGAAAGAGAGGTTGCCGAAGCTTTTTGACCTCTCCTCTGTCCAGAGTAAACGACAAACAGGGAAGATGTTTGACGAAAATCCTTAGTAGCTTGTAAGTAAAACTTCAAGGCACGGACTACGTCCAGATTATGTAAAAGACGTTCCTTCTTTGAAGAAGGATTAGGACACAATGATGGAACAACAATCTCTTGATTGATATTCTTGTTAGAAACCACCTTAGGTAAAAACCCAGGTTTGGTACGCAGAACTACCTTATCTGCATGAAAAATCAGATAAGGAGAATCACATTGTAAGGCAGACAGCTCAGAGACTCTCCGAGCCAAGGAAATAGCCATCAACAACAGAACTTTCCAAGATAAAAGTTTAATATCAATGGAATGAAGGGGTTCAAACGGAACTCCTTGAAGAACCTTAAGAACCAAGTTTAAGCTCCACGGGGGAGCAACAGGTTTAAACACAGGCTTAATTCTAACCAAAGCCTGGCAAAACGCCTGGACGTCTGGAACCTCTGCCAGACGCTTGTGCAAAAGAATAGACAGAGCAGAAATCTGTCCCTTTAAGGAACTAGCTGATAATCCTTTGTCCAAGCCCTCTTGGAGAAAGGACAATATTCTAGGAATCCTAACCTTACTCCATGAGTAATTCTTGGATTCACACCAATAAAGATATTTACTCCATATCTTGTGGTAGATTTCCCTGGTAACAGGCTTTCGTGCCTGTATTAAGGTATCAATGACTGACTCGGAGAAGCCACGCTTTGATAGAATCAAGCGTTCAATTTCCATGCAGTCAGTCTCAGAGAAATTAGATTTGGATGATTGAAAGGACCTTGTATCAGAAGGTCCTGTCTTAGAGGCAGAGTCCATGGTGGAAAGGATGACATGTCCACTAGGTCTGCATACCAAGTCCTGCGTGGCCACGCAGGTGCTATCAGAATCACCGATGCTCCCTCCTGTTTGATTTTGGCAATCAGTCGAGGGAGCAGAGGAAACGGTGGAAACACATAAGCCAGGTTGAAGAACCAAGGCGCTGCTAGAGCATCTATCAGCGTCGCTTCTGGGTCCCTGGACCTGGATCCGTAACAAGGAAGCTTGGCGTTCTGGCGAGACGCCATGAGATCCAACTCTGGTTTGCCCCAACGATGAATCAACTGAGCAAACACCTCCGGATGGAGTTCCCACTCCCCCGGATGGAAAGTCTGACGACTTAGAAAATCCGCCTCCCAGTTCTCCACGCCTGGGATATGGATTGCTGACAGGTGGCAAGAGTGGTACTCTGCCCAGCGAATTATTTTTGAGACTTCTAACATCGCTAGGGAACTCCTGGTTCCCCCTTGATGGTTGATGTAAGCCACAGTCGTGATGTTGTCCGACTGAACTGAGGCCAAGCCAGAAGAGCATTGAATATCGCTCTTAACTCCAGAATATTTATTGGAAGGAGTTTCTCCTCCTGAGTCCACGATCCCTGTGCCTTCAGGGAATTCCAGACTGCACCCCAACCTAAAAGGCTGGCATCTGTTGTTACAATTGTCCAATCTGGCCTGCAAAAGGTCATACCCTTGGACAGGTGTACCCGAGACAACCACCAGAGAAGAGAATCTCTGGTCTCTTGATCCAGATTTAGCAGAGGGGACAAATCTGTGTAATCCCCATTCCACTGACTCAGCATGCATAATTGAAGCGGTCTGAGATGAAGGCGCACAAATGGCACTATGTCCATTGCCGCTACCATTAAGCCGATTACCTCCATACACTGAGCTACCGAAGGGCACGGAATGGAGTGAAGAACACGGCAAGCATTTAGAAGTTTTGATAACCTGGACTCCGTCAGGTAAATTTTCATTTCTACAGAATCTATAAGAGTCCCTAAGAAGGAGACTCTTGTGAGTGGGGATAGAGAACTCTTTTCCTCGTTCACTTTCCACCCGTGCGACCTCAGAAATGCCAGAACTATCTCTGTATGAGACTTGGCAACTTGAAAGCTTGACGCCTGTATCAGGATGTCGTCTAGATATGGAGCCACCGCTATGCCTCGCGGTCTTAGAACCGCCAGAAGTGAGCCCAGAACCTTTGTAAAGATTCTCGGGGCTGTAGCCAACCCGAAGGGAAGAGCTACAAATTGGTAATGCCTGTCTAGAAAGGCAAACCTTAGAAACCGATGATGATTTTTGTGAATCGGTATGTGAAGGTAGGCATCCTTTAAGTCCACTGTGGTCATGTACTGACCTTCTTGGATCATGGGTAGGATGGTCCGAATAGTTTCCATTTTGAAAGATTGAACTCTGAGGAATTTGTTTAAGATCTTTAGATCCAAAATTGGTCTGAAGGTTCCCTCTTTTTTGGGAACCACAAACAGATTTGAATAAAAACCCTGACCTTGTTCCGTCCGCAGAACTGGATGGATCACTCCCATAACTAGGAGGTCTTGCACACAGCGTAGGAATGCCTCTTTCTTTATCTGATTTGCAGATAGCCTTGAAAGATGAAATCTCCCTTGTGGAGGGGAAGCTTTGAAGTCCAGAAGATATCCCTGAGATATGATCTCCAACGCCCAGGGATCCTGAACATCTCTTGCCCACGCCTGGGCGAAGAGAGAAAGTCTGCCCCCTACTAGATCCGTCGCCGGATAGGGGGCCGTTCCTGCATGCTGTCTTAGAGGCAGCAGCAGGCTTTCTGGCCTGCTTGCCTTTGTTCCAGGACTGGTTAGGTTTCCAGACCTGCTTAGATTGAGCAAAAGTTCCCTCTTGTTTTGAAGCGGAAGAAGTTGATGCTGCACCTGCCTTGAAATTTCGAAAGGCACGAAAATTAGACTGTTTGGCCTTTGCTTTGGCCCTGTCCTGAGGAAGGGTATGACCCTTACCTCCAGTAATGTCAGCAATAATTTCCTTCAAACCAGGCCCGAATAAGGTCTGCCCCTTGAAAGGAATGTTGAGTAATTTAGACTTCGAAGTCACGTCAGCTGACCAGGATTTAAGCCATAGCGCCCTACGCGCTTGGATGGCGAATCCGGAATTCTTAGCCGTTAGTTTAGTCAAATGAACAATGGCATCAGAAAAAAATGAGTTAGCTAGCTTAAGTGTTCTAAGCTTGTCAATAATTTCAGTCAATGGAGCTGTATGGATGGCCTCTTCCAGGGCCTCAAACCAGAATGCCGCCGCGGCCGTGACAGGCACAATGCATGCAAGCGGCTGTAAAATAAAACCTTGTTGAACAAACATTTTCTTAAGGTAACCCTCCAATTTTTTATCCATTGGATCTGAAAAAGTACAACTGTCCTCAACCGGGATAGTAGTACGCTTTGCTAAAGTAGAAACTGCTCCCTCCACCTTAGGGACCGTCTGCCATAAGTCCCGTGTAGTGGCGTCTATTGGAAACATTTTTCTAAATATAGGAGGTGGGGAAAAAGGCACACCCGGTCTATCCCACTCCTTGCTAATAATTTCTGTAAGCCTTTTAGGTACAGGAAAAACATCAGTACACACCGGCACCGCATAGTATTTATCCAGCCTACACAATTTCTCTGGTACTGCAACTGTGTTACAGTCATTCAGAGCAGCTAATACCTCCCCAAGTAACACACGGAGGTTCTCAAGCTTAAATTTAAAATTAGAAATCTCTGAATCAGGTTTCCCCGAATCAGAGATGTCACCCACAGACTGAAGCTCTCCGTCCTTATGATCTGCATATTGTGACGCAGTATCAGACATGGCCCTTACAGCATCTGCGCGCTCTGTATTTCTCCTAACCCCAGAGCAATCGCGCTTGCCTCTTAATTCAGGCAACCTGGATAATACCTCTGACAGGGTATTATTCATGATTGCAGCCATGTCCTGCAAGGTAATCGCTATGGGCATCCCTGATGTAATTGGCGCCATATTAGCGTGCATCCCCTGAGCGGGAGGCGAAGGGTCTGACACGTGGGGAGAGTTAGTCGGCATAACTTCCCCCCTCGTCAGAATCTTCTGGTGATATTTCTTTTATAGTTAAAGACTGATCTTTACTGTTTAAGGTGAAATCAATACATTTAGTACACATTCTCCTATGGGGCTCCACCATGGCTTTCAAACATAATGAACAAGTAGTTTCCTCTGTGTCAGACATGTTTAAACAGACTAGCAATGAGACTAGCAAGCTTGGAAAACACTTTAAACAAGTTTACAAGCAATATAAAAAACGTTACTGCACCTTTAAGAAACACAAATTTTGTCAAAATTTGAAATAACAGTGAAAAAAGGCAGTTACACTAACGAAATTTTTACAGTGTATGTAACAAGTTAGCAGAGCATTGCACCCACTTGCAAATGGATGATTAACCCCTTAATACCAAAAACGGAATAATAAATGACAAAAACGTTTTTTCAAACAGTCACAACAACTGCCACAGCTCTACTGTGGCTTTTTACCTTCCTCAAAAACGACTTTGAAGCCTTTTGAGCCCTTCAAAGATGTCCTGTATCATGCAGAGGGAAGCTGAATGTCTCTGTCAGTATTTTTAGCTGCACAGAAAAGCACTAAAATAGGCCCTTCCCACTCATATTGCAACAGTGGAAAGCCTAAGGAAACTGTTACTAGGCAAAATTCAAGCCAGCCATGTGGAAAAAACTAGGCCCCAATAAGTTTTATCACCAAATACATATAAAAACGATTAAACATGCCAGCAAACATTTTATATTACATTTTTATAAGAGTATGTATCTCTATTAATAAGCCTGATACCAGTCGCTATCACTGCATTTAAGGCTTTACTTACATTAGTTCGGTATCAGCAGCATTTTCTAGCAAATTCCATCCCTAGAAAAATATTAACTGCACATACCTTATTGCAGGAAAACCTGCACGCCATTCCCTCTCTGAAGTTACCTCACTCCTCAGAATATGTGAGAACAGCCATGGATCTTAGTTACTTCTGCTAAGATCATAGAAAACGCAGGCAGATTCTTCTTCTAAATACTGCCTGAGATAAACAGTACACTCCGGCACCATTTAATAATAACAAACTTTTGATTGAAGAATAAACTAAGTATAAAACACCACACTCCTCTTACGACCTCCATCTTTGGTGAGGCTTGCAAGAGAATGACTGGATATGACAGTTAGGGGAGGAGCTATATAGCAGCTCTGCTGTGGGTGATCCTCTTGCAACTTCCTGTTGGGAAGGAGAATATCCCACAAGTAATGGATGATTCGTGGACTGGATACACTTAACAAGAGAAATATATTTTTTATTATTCAGATAGAGAATACAAATTTAAAAAAAAGTTTCCAATTTACTTCTATTATCAAATTTGCTTCCTTCTCATGTTATTCTTTGCTGAAGAGATACTTAGGTAGGTAGCGTGCACGTGCCTGAAGCACTACATGACAGGATATAGTGCTGCCATCTAGTGCTCATGCTAATGTATAACATTGTTGCAAAATTGCTGCCATATAGTGCTGCAGACACATGCACACTTCTGAGCTTATATCCTTGCTTTTCAACAAAGGATAACAAGAAAAATAAGAAAATTTGATAACAGAAGTAAATTGGAAAGTTGTTTAAAATTATGTGCTCTGTCTGAATTATGAAAGAAAACATTTGGGTTTTATGTCCCTTTAAGTAACAGATATCATGTAAATAATACAGTAAGGTATGATACACACCATAATTATACAAAGGTTATACTACATTATTAACTACCTTGCACATATCTGCTTCTATCTGCTGATGAATACTGATGTAACTCTTCTTTACTTGCTGCTTATCTTTGATCATAGCTGTCAGCCGGTGGAGTGGTCCTGAATTGAGTTCCTCAGCATGGGTCTTCATGATTTTGCTCAGCTGTTCTGTCTGCTGTACCATATGCAACCATGACTTAAAAAAAAAAAAGCAAAATTCACTAAGGTTTCATTATTTTCAATTTAAAAAGGTTCATTTATTTTTTTTAAATAAAACTATTTTTGAGAGAAAATCCACCCAAAAAAAGCTACCAAAAAGAGTTTTCTATTTACGTTACAGTAGTTTTGCAAAAATGTTATACATTTCCAAGAGCACTAGGTGGTAGCACTATCTCTTGCTATGTAGTGTTCCAGATACCAACCTAGGTATCTCTTCCACACAGAATATCATAGGAACTAAACAAATTTGGTAAGACGTAAATTGGAAACTTTTTAAAATTGTATGCTGTGTCTGAATCCCAAAATAATATTTGTGGGTTTCATATTGGGATGGCCAAGCAGTAAAAGTTAAAGTGAAAACTTTTGAGCAGAAGATAGTATTCTAAAGGACATAAAGCAACTTGAATGAATATTTGTAAAATATAGTAATCTCTGTACCTGTAAAGTACAGTTATATTATGATAGATAGATAGATAGATAGATAGATAGATAGATAGATAGATAGATAGATAGATAGTGTGTGTAATTTTAGGAGATGTGTCCGTACAGTTAATAAATAACTGGATCTTACAACAAACGACAAATTTATACAATTTCTAAAAGCAGAAGAGTAAAAAGCTTATCAGAGGTCCAGGGTTGCCGACTAGTAAAAACATAATTTATGCTTACCTGATAAATTCCTTTCTTCTGTTGTGTGATCAGTCCACGGGTCATCATTACTTCTGGAATATAACTCCTCCCCAACAGGAAATGCAAGAGGATTCACCCAGCAGAGCTGCATATAGCTCCTCCCCTCTACGTCAGTCCCAGTCATTCGACCAAGAAACAACGAGAAAGGAGTAACCAAGGGTGAAGTGGTGACTGGAGTATAATTTAAAAGATATTTACCTGCCTTAAAACAGGGCGGGCCGTGGACTGATCACACAACAGAAGAAAGGAATTTATCAGGTAAGCATAAATTATGTTTTCTTCTGTTATGTGTGATCAGTCCACGGGTCATCATTACTTCTGGGATACCAATACCAAAGCAAAAGTACACGGATGACGGGAGGGATAGGCAGGCTCATTATACAGAAGGAACCACTGCCTGAAGAACCTTTCTCCCAAAAATAGCCTCCGAAGAAGCAAAAGTGTCAAATTTGTAAAATTTGGAAAAAGTATGAAGCGAAGACCAAGTTGCAGCCTTGCAAATCTGTTCAACAGAGGCCTCATTCTTAAAGGCCCAAGTGGAAGCCACAGCTCTAGTGGAGTGAGCTGTAATTCTTTCAGGAGGCTGCTGTCCAGCAGTCTCATAGGCTAAACGTATTATGCTACGAAGCCAAAAAGAGAGAGAGGTAGCAGAAGCTTTTTGACCTCTCCTCTGTCCAGAGTAAACGACAAACAAGGAAGAAGTTTGGCGAAAATCTTTAGTTGCCTGCAAGTAGAACTTGAGGGCACGAACTACATCCAGATTGTGTAAAAGACGTTCCTTCTTTGAAGAAGGATTTGGACACAAGGATGGGACAACAATCTCTTGATTGATGTTCCTGTTAGTGACTACCTTAGGTAAGAACCCAGGTTTAGTACGCAGAACTACCTTGTCTGAGTGAAAAATCAGATAAGGGGAATCACAATGTAAGGCTGATAACTCAGAGACTCTTCGAGCCGAGGAAATAGCCATTAAAAACAGAACTTTCCAAGATAACATTTTTATATCAATGGAATGAAGGGGTTCAAACGGAACACCCTGTAAAACGTTAAGAACTAAGTTTAAACTCCATGGTGGAGCAACAGCTTTAAACACAGGCTTGATCCTAGCTAAAGCCTGACAAAAGGACTGGACGTCTGGATTTTCTGACAGACGTCTGTGTAACAAGATGGACAGAGCTGAAATCTGTCCCTTTAATGAACTAGCTGATAAACCCTTTTCTAAACCTTCTTGTAGAAAAGACAATATCCTAGCGATCCTAACCTTACTCCAGGAGTAACCTTTGGATTCGCACCAGTATAGGTATTTCCGCCATATTTTATGGTAAATCCTTCTGGTAACAGGCTTCCTAGCCTGAATCAGGGTATCAATAACCGACTCAGAAAAACCACGTTTTGATAAAATCAAGCGTTCAATTTCCAAGCAGTCAGCTTCAGAGAAGTTAGATTTTGATGTTTGAATGGACCCTGTATCAGAAGGTCCTGTCTCAGAGGTAGAGACCAAGGCGGACAGGATGACATGTCCACTAGATCTGCATACCAAGTCCTGCGTGGTCAAGCAGGTGCTATTAGAATTACTGATGCTCTCTCCTGTTTGATCTTGGCAATCAATCGAGGAAGCAGCGGGAAGGGTGGAAACACATAAGCCATCCTGAAGTTCCAAGGTGCTGTCAAAGCATCTATCAGAACTGCTCCCGGATCCCTGGATCTGGACCCGTAGCGAGGAAGTTTGGCGTTCTGGCGAGACGCCATGAGATCTATCTCTGGTTTGCCCCAACGTCGAAGTATTTGGGCAAAGACCTCCGGATGAAGTTCCCACTCCCCCGGATGAAGAGTCTGGCGACTCAAGAAATCCGCCTCCCAGTTCTCCACTCCCGGGATGTGGATTGCTGACAGGTGGCAAGAGTGAGACTCTGCCCAGCGAATTATCTTTGATACTTCCATCATTGCTAGGGAGCTTCTTGTCCCTCCCTGATGGTTGATGTAAGCTACAGTCGTGATGTTGTCCGACTGAAACCTGATGAACCCCCGAGTTATTAACTGGGGCCAAGCCAGAAGGGCATTGAGAACTGCTCTCAATTCCAGAATGTTTATTGGAAGGAGACTCTCCTCCTGATTCCATAGTCCCTGAGCCTTCAGAGAATTCCAGACAGCGCCCCAACCTAGTAGGCTGACGTCTGTTGTTACAATTGTCCAGTCTGGCCTGCTGAATGGCATTCCCCTGGACAGGTGTGGCCGATGAAGCCACCATAGAAGAGAATTTCTGGTCTCTTGATTCAGATTCAGAGTAGGGGACAAATCTGAGTAATCCCCATTCCACTGACTTAGCATGCATAGTTGCAGCGGTCTGAGGTGTAGGCGAGCAAAAGGTACTATGTCCATTGCCGCTACCATTAAGCCGATCACCTCCATGCATTGAGCTACTGACGGGTGTTGAATGGAATGAAGGACGCGGCATGCATTTTGAAGTTTTGTTAACCTGTCTTCTGTCAGGTAAATCTTCATTTCTACAGAATCTATAAGAGTCCCCAAGAATGGAACTCTTGTGAGAGGAAAGAGAGAACTCTTCTTTTCGTTCACTTTCCATCCATGCGACCTTAGAAATGCCAGAACTAACTCTGTATGAGACTTGGCAGTTTGAAAGCTTGAAGCTTGTATTAGAATGTCGTCTAGGTACGGAGCTACCGAAATCCCTCGCGGTCTTAGTACCGCTAGAAGGGCACCCAGAACCTTTGTGAAGATTCTTGGAGCCGTAGCCAATCCGAATGGAAGAGCTACAAACTGGTAGTGCCTGTCTAAGAAGGCAAACCTTAGATACCGGTGATGATCTTTGTGGATCGGTATGTGAAGGTAAGCATCCTTTAAATCCACTGTGGTCATGTACTGACCCTCTTGGATCATGGGTAAAATTGTCCGAATAGTTTCCATTTTGAACGATGGAACTCTTAGGAATTTGTTTAGAGTCTTTAAATCTAAGATTGGCCTGAAAGTTCCCTCTTTTTTGGGAACCACAAACAGGTTTGAGTAGAACCCTTGTCCTTGTTCCGACCACGGAACCGGATGGATCACTCCCATTGTTAACAGATCTTGTACGCAGCGTAGAAACGCTTCTTTCTTTATCTGGTTTGTTGACAACCTTGACAGATGAAATCTCCCTCTTGGGGGAGATAATTTGAAGTCTAGAAGGTATCCCTGAGATATGATCTCTAGTGCCCAGGGATCCTGAACATCTCTTGCCCAGGCCTGGGCGAAGAGAGAGAGTCTGCCCCCTACTAGATCCGGTCCCGGATCGGGGGCTCTCGGTTCATGCTGTCTTTGGGGCAGCAGCAGGTTTCCTGGCCTGCTTGCTTTTGTTCCAGGACTGGTTAGGCTTCCAGCCTTGCCTGTAACGAGCAACAGCTCCTTCCTGTTTTGGTGCAGTGGAGGTTGATGCTGCTCCTGTTTTGAAATTCCGAAAGGGACGAAAATTAGACTGTCTAGCCTTAGCTTTGGCCTTGTCTTGAGGTAGGGCGTGGCCCTTACCTCCCGTAATGTCAGCGATAAGTTCTTTCAAACCGGGCCCGAATAAGGACTGCCCCTTGAAAGGTATATTAAGTAATTTGGACTTAGAAGTAACATCAGCTGACCAGGATTTTAGCCACAGTGCCCTGCGTGCCTGTATGGCGAATCCTGAGTTCTTAGCCGTAAGTTTGGTTAAATGTACTACGGCCTCCGAAATGAAAGAATTAGCTAGTTTAAGGACTCTAAGCCTGTCCGTAATGTCGTCTAGCGTAGAGGAACTAAGGTTCTCTTCAAGCGACTCAATCCAAAATGCTGCCGCAGCCGTAATCGGCGCGATACATGCAAGGGGTTGTAATATAAAACCTTGTTGAACAAACATTTTCTTAAGGTAACCCTCTAATTTTTTATCCATTGGATCTGAGAAAGCACAGCTATCCTCCACCGGGATAGTGGTACGCTTAGCTAAAGTAGAAACTGCTCCCTCCACCTTGGGGACCGTTTGCCATAAGTCCCGAGTGGTGGCGTCTATTGGAAACATCTTTCTAAATATTGGAGGGGGTGAGAACGGCACACCGGGTCTATCCCACTCCTTAGTAACAATTTCAGTTAGTCTCTTAGGTATAGGAAAAACGTCAGTACTCGCCGGTACCGCAAAGTATTTATCCAACCTACACAGTTTCTCTGGTATTGCAACAGTGTTACAATCGTTGAGAGCTGCTAAGACCTCCCCTAGTAGTACACGGAGGTTCTCCAATTTAAATTTAAAATTTGAAATATCTGAGTCCAATCTGTTTGGATCAGAACCGTCACCCACAGAATGAAGCTCTCCGTCCTCATGCTCTGCGAGCTGTGACGCAGTATCAGACATGGCCCTAGCATTGTCAGCGCACTCTGTTCTCACCCCAGAGTGATCACGCTTGCCTCTTAGTTCAGGTAATTTAGACAAAACTTCAGTCATAACAGTAGCCATATCTTGTAATGTTATCTGTAATGGCCGCCCAGATGTACTAGGCGCCAAAATATCACGCACCTCCCGGGCGGGAGATGCAGGTACTGTCGCGTGAGGCGAGTTAGTCGGCATAACTCTCCCCTCGCTGTTTGGTGAAATTTGTTCACATTGTACAGATTGACTTTTATTTAAAGTAGCATCAATACAGTTAGTACATAAATTTCTATTGGGCTCCACCTTGGCATTGGAACAAATGACACAGATATCTTCCTCTGAGTCAGACATGTTTAACACACTAGCAAAAAACTTACAACTTGGTTATAATCTTTTTTAGCAAAAAACGTACTGTGCCTCAAAGAGGTACTAACGATTAAATGACAGTTGAAATAATGAACTGAAAAACAGTTATTGCATCAAATTTTAAAACAACACAACTTTTAGCAAAGGTTTGTTCCCATTAGTAAAAAACAACACTAATTAAATTTGTACATAAGAAAAACAAAACAACGTTTTTTATACACAGTCACTATAAGAATTCTCACAGCTCTGCTGAGAGAATTTACCTCCCTTCAAAGAAGTTTGAAGACCCCTGAGATCTGTCAGAGATGAACCGGATCATGCAGGACATATAAAAGTAGCTGACTGGAATTTTTTGATGCGTAGCAAAGAGCGCCAAAAACGGCCCCTCCCTCTCCCACACAGCAGTGAAGAGAAACGAAACTGTCACAATTAAAGCAAAAAACTGCCAAGTGGAAAATAATGCCCAAACATTTATTCACACAGTACCTCAGCAATGTAAACGATTCTACATTCCAGCAAAAACGTTTAACATGAGAATAGTTATTAAAAGGATTAGTGACCTTAACACAGTAGTTCCGGTGAAATACCATCCCCAGAATACTGAAGTGTATACATACATGTCATTTTAACGGTATGGCAGGCTTTTCTCATCAATTCCATTCAGAAAATAAAAACTGCCACATACCTCAATGCAGATTCATCTGCCCGCTGTCCCCTGATCTGAAGCCTTTACCTCCCTCAGATGGTCGAGAACAGCAATATGATCTTAACGACTCCGGTTAAAATCATAGTAAAAAATCTGTCAGATTCTTCCTCAAACTCTGCCAGAGAAGTAATAACACGCTCCGGTGCTATTTTAAAATAACAAACTTTTGATTGAAGTCATAAAAACTAAGTATAATCACCATAGTCCTCTCACACATCCTATCTAGTCGTTGGGTGCAAGAGAATGACTGGGACTGACGTAGAGGGGAGGAGCTATATGCAGCTCTGCTGGGTGAATCCTCTTGCATTTCCTGTTGGGGAGGAGTTATATTCCAGAAGTAATGATGACCCGTGGACTGATCACACATAACAGAAGAAATACAGTTCTGCGAATTGTATGCAAATAATTACAACTTCCCTATAATACTAACATGTTAAAATAACACTATATAATGTTTGATCGATTAAAGATATGATAAAGAGAGCAAGAAAGAGTGAGAAAAAAGCGCAAGAAAGAGAGCGCAGGAGAGAGAGAACAGTGTTACATCATTTGTGGAAAATAGTCTATATTCATACAACCTTGTCATTATCAGAAAGATTTATTAAATCCACTTATAAGATAATTAATTTATACACGAAATTCACCATCTCAATGAATCGAATAATTAATTTACGAGGAAGTTTACCCCTGATCGAAGCCTGCATCCATAACCTTCTACCATTTGTTCACATGCTTTGCCAGCAAGCCTCTGAACTGTGTTTACATTGAACCATATGTCTAAGAGGTTATCTTAGGGCACAATACACACCAAGATGAAGACATCTTGACTAAGATGGAATTTACACACAGGAATCCCCTGCTATGTTGTAAACACATGAGACACCTTTTGAGGCCTAGATAGAACATTAACGAGACCCATGCTGTATTTAGTGGGCCAAAACTCAGATAAGTATGTTAAATATGGAATAGGAAGCTTCTCCAATGACCAATATGGACCGAGAAGGTTAGACACCAATATCAAATATGAGATATACATTGTATACATACAAAGAAATTAAAAATTACAATACAATATTATGTAATTCACTATGCCCCATCTATAAAATACACTCATCCATGGGACATCCACATTATATACACACATATACACAAACACACACAGATATAGATAACACAAAAAAGGGAAAATGCTCAACAAATTTGAATATAAATAAAGTCCAATGTCTGAAATAGTCCTGCAAAGTGTTTGTGATTTCATGTATATTTCAGTATAGATGGATCTTGATAAATCACAAGAGTGGAAAAAGTTCCTTGTATACAAAATTAGTTTGTATCTGCAAAAAGTCAGCATTGTATTGTATACTGAACCCTTCGCAGGGAGAGTCAATTGGGCAAGCCATCGGTCAAAGTAACAACATTGAATGACAAAGTGTCTGGTTGTGGGGGCGCCTACCTCCTCTTCACGGCTGTGTGGGCTAAACAGTTCCTCCAATGGGGTGGTGGTCCACAGCCTCAAGTTGTCAGCTCTGCCGCCTCTTCGTCCTCGCCAGTGCAGTGGTTCCAGCAAGTGCCTCGGTAAGCCCTCTGCTCCTTCGGACGATGCCTCAGGTAGAAGGTACGCCCACAAATAGGTCAGTGGAAGTGCTCACAGGGTATGTAAGCTGTTTTGCCCAATCTCCAATTCCACTCAGAAGTAAATTTGCAGGTCAGATACACTGGGTATAATGTAGTGGTCCAAACACGGCTCTCCAGGACCGTGAATTGTAAATACTAACAAGAAAGGAGTGGACCGTTTTCTTTCTTTTGCTCAGTGGCTTTTAATGTAGCGTCCAAAAAGTTTACGCAATCTGTTAGGTAGCATGCATTGATCTGACGCCTTTTGCGCATGCGCTTCCTCAGAGATCATTGGCTACAACCTGTGCAGTCCTTTATTTCACAGCTTTAGTTAACCATTGATGAGTATGCAGTTAATCATTAACTGTTTAGTAGCTGTTAAGTCTGCTGTTATACATATTCTATTAAGCCTGCTGGCAGTGCGCTGTGAGTGAATTACACAGTTTCCCTCTCTTTGTAAGTTAGAGACCACTGTTTATTACATTTCACTCACTGCGAGTGCCATTAGTATAAATCTAGATATTTAGGTACATAATATCAATTACAATTCAGCAACAAATTAACATAAAATGAAAATATAAAAAGAATGAAAAAGATTTAAAGTTTGCTTAAGTGACGTACATAAAAAAGCTACTTAATATCTGCTAAGGTGACTACATATATGCATGTTCATGCAATAGGTACTGATGTCAAACAATATATAGGTTTATCGCTTGTTTTAAAGATTCAGTAACTCCTTGAATCTGTAATCTACTCTCAGCTAAAGACTAATGTCATGTTATTTAGCTATTAATTATAAATAAAAATTTGCTGACTCTTTAAAAAAGAAAAACAGAATACTTAATAAAAATGTATTAAAGTGAATGTAAATTTTGATGCTAAAGTGCCCAGTTTTTAAAAATTTGATTAAAAACAGGGGCACTTTAATTCATAAAAATTTACATTTCACTCCTGTTGTGAAAAAAGAAAAAAAAAACCTTACCTTTTAAACTTGACAGCAGCTCCAGCTTCCTCCGGTCGTCGCAAGCCATTTCTGACGTCAGAAATGATGGATAGGTCATCCTCCAATCACGGCTTCCCCCCCGGGGTAATCAGTATCTGATTCAACGCCGTGATTGCAGGAAGCTGGATTCCTCATTTTAGACCCAGGAAGAGGATTTACGACGGGTGGAGGAAGCTGGATCGGCTGTCAAGTTTAAAAGGTAAGTTTATTTTCACAATGGGAGTGAAATGTAAATTATGATGAATTAAAGTGCCCCTGTTTTTAATCGAATTTTTTAAAACCGGACACTTTAGCATCAAAATTGACATTCACTTTAAGTTACAAGTATCTTTGCTCAGTAAGTGACATGTTCTAAAGTGACTAATGGGATGGATATTTAGTGAGGGGTGATTAAAGGGATGCGAGTAATAACTATAAATAAGTCTACATAATTCCTCATATTAATCCCTCCGAGGTATTTTGTATCCAAGGTGAATATCCAATAGAATTCTCTCTTAAGCAATTTAGATAGTCTATCCCCTCTTCTTATGTCCTTGTTAATGTGTTCTATACCTACAAAGGAGAATAGTTTTTTACTTTTTCACCATGTGTGCGAAAATGTTTAGCAGCTGGTGTCTTAAGCGATTGCTCATCCAGTGATAACAAATGCTGCCTAATTCTCTCCTTCAGTGGGCGTGTTGTGATCCCTAGTATTGAAAAAGACAATATTGGAAAGTAATTAGACAACATAGCTACTGGTGCAATCTATTCTACTATTAATTCTAAAAGTTTTACCATTAAACAAGGAACTAAATTACTCAGATTTTAGTGTAGCTGCAGGTTTTACATGGTATCCTTCCACATTTGAAAAATCCTTTTCTGCTATCTAACCAGTTTGTTTTCTGCTTAATTTTATCATAAAATGTTGTTTAGTTTTATCTCCAATTGTAGGTGCTTTTTTTTAACAACATCCCTTGGTCCGCTACCTTCTATAAGCTTGAATCAATGTGTACGATGGGCAGAAATTTTCGGACAATATTGCAGATTTTATAATACTGTTGATTATATTTAGTTTAAAAAATGACTTGTTCCTTACTAGGTTCATCTTGATGTCTGTGCTTAAAGAGGGTTTTTCTTTGTTACTGCTATTTCTGTTTCTAATTTGAGAAGGGTAGTTTTTTTGTATCCTCTCTCTCAGGGTTTCACCCTGCATATGTTTGTTATTTGTGGTTTGGCTGCCATTTTTACTCACCTGTCTCTCTCCTCGCCTGCTGCAGAATGTGTAACGCTGCTCACTCACCCAGGCGCCCTCATGACCAAACAGTGAGAGACAGGTTGTATGTATGTATTGGGTACTTGTAAAGAGCGGCTAATCACCTGTAAGGATCTCAAGGCGCTGCTCATTTTATCGACCACTGAGGGATGAAAGGCTGAGTGGACCTCGCCGGGGTTCAAACCTGCAACCCTTGGGTTGCTACAGAGCTCAGCCACAGTGCCTTAGCATGCTGAACTGATAGCATGCAGTCCCTGAATGATGTCATCACTATTTAAAGTCTGCCTTTGCCCTGCATTGTCTCAGACTTCTTTGTGAGTTCCTGTGTATTACATGGCTTGTTTAGTGTCCCTTCTGGTTCCTGATCCCAGGCTTGTTCCTGACTCTTCTGTTCTCTTTGTTACTGACCCCGGCTCGTCTGACTACTTTCTTTGGCTACTGACCTGGCTTGTTTGTCTACCAACTCTGGCTTTGACTCCTGGCTTGTCATTTGGCTTTTGGACTCTTTATTAATTTTTGTTTATTTAATACAGGTTTGATTATTTTAGCATTTCATGTATCTGTCCGATTCCTGGTACCCTGACACTCTCTTTATTAACCTTTCTGTAAGTTCCCTTGCTTGGGAATTGTAGCTTTATAGAGAGCTGCAATTCCTGCGTATTCTTATATATTGGCCTTTGGGGATGCCTTTTTTGATGTGTCCTACATGACAGGAGTCTGCTCTCAATATCGTATTGCGTGCCAAAGCTTTTCTATAAACCATGGTACATACCTACGGTGTGGTCTGGATTTGAGAACCGACGAGATCTAGCAAATGTATCTATGACTTGTTGGTAGTGTGTATAGTTATTGAAATATTTAATAAATTAACTGATTTAATTATTTCCTGTCATGTCATATTAAAATTAGGTTGTCCATGAGGCGACCATAGACTATGATATTGTCTTTGAAGGGGAAATAATCTGAGAAAATGTGCGACGATTCCATCCATCCCATGTATAAGCATATGCGAGGTAAATTTTGCCACCATTGCTGTCCCACATTTCTGCAGAAAGAGTTTCCCTCCAAAGACAATAATTATGTGTTAACAGGAAAGGAGCTGATACTGTAAACTGTAGGAATTCATCTGTATAGTCTGTATTTTCTGAACATATCCCTTAGGGCTTCTAGACCTAATGTATGCGGTATGCTTGAATACAAGGCTGTTACATTAATCGATAGCCACAGAAAATCTGATTGCCATGATTGGTTTCTCTAGCTGTTGAATCAAGTGACAGCTATAGATTAGATATCAAAGTCAGTAGAATAGGCACTCCGTAATCCAATATCAGCCCCCAGGGTGCACTCTCAGAAAAATATCTAAAAAATAGAAACGATGAAAAAAGGCACTCACTGGAAATAGTATAAAACATAACATTTAATTTAGTACATTAAAAAACATAAAGTTTCGGGAACATTACGTCACCTTTGTCAAATGCCTGGTACAGCAATGAAACAAATACAAAGCGGTATACAAATCTCCATAACCCTTCACCTTAAATAACCATGTGTGTACTCTCCTTGAAACGCCAAGCCACTATCACGGCCCGCGTGTAGTGTCGAGGGGCAATGACGTCCTCAGCGTGTGTCACATCTTGACGTATACTCGCAAAGGAGCGTAGAGGAGACCTGTCAAAATTCCTACCAATGAAAAACGGTACCGGTCTCCTGTCAAAATAAATGAAATAATCATCCATTAAAGCGACGCCCCCACTTACTGTATTTGGTCATCATATGTCACACAATAAAGTGTAAAAATGCCAAATAGAGTAATACACTACACGGAGACTAGTCAAAATATAAATATAAAAACAACATAAAATATTACTAAATGTGCAAAAAAAATATCTACTGGACATGCAAATTATTATATACAGCTATACATATATACATGATGGGATGGTACAATACTGATTATATATGGGTTCCATCAATATTATCTCATTACATAAAAAATGACAACATTGTTAAAAATAATTCTTATTATGTGTCACTATATGTTCATTAACCATTCATACATCAAAGAGTATGGTAGAAACCCAGATATCTGAGGACTTAGTCGGTAAAAAATTAGTCTCATATTGATAGACAGTGATATATCAATATTCAAGGTATAAGGAACATTCATGGGTTAATTTGGGTTATATTATGCAACAGGCATATATTATGCAACAGGCATATGCATCTCAATCCACTGCATAAAATGGTCCAAAATCCAAAATTGTATTCAAACCTTTTGGTGCTATGGTATCAAGTGTGTAGATCCATCTGGTTTCCAATCTTAATAACCGATGGCCCCTATTGCCTCCCATCGTTAGTGGTGGCACCTGGTTGACTAGCATAGTTCTTAAACTAGAAACATTATGCCTACAACGGGCAAAGTGGCGTGCAACTGGCTGGTCAGAGTCCCCTTTCGCAAGAGCCTCAATGATCGCACAGCAATGGTTAGCCATCCTTTCCCGGAATGTGGTGACCGTCTTACCTACATATACAAGGGAGCACGGGCAAATCAGAATGTAGATTACATGGGTACTTGTACAAGAGTCTGTAATTAATCTTGTACCGCTTATTAGTATGAGGGTGCTGAAATGTATCACCTTTCAACATACTGTCACATGTGACACAATCCCCACATCTAAAGCAACCTTTTTTTATTGGATTTTAAGCATGTCTGTCCTTCATAGCACCTCACAGGGTCAGTCTTAACAAGTAAATCTCGCAGGTTCTTGGCGCGACGATACACAACCCTTGGATGTTGTATACGTTGGAAAGGTAAAGATTTGTCTGTGCTTATCAAATCCCAATGTTTTTTAATAGCACAATTAACATGATGATGCATTGTATCAAAAGTAGTGATAAAGTTAATGTGCTCATCCTCCACAGTGTTATATATTTTTTAATAACAGTTCCATCATAAAACCTTTTAACTATTTCTCCTTTAATGTCCATTACCATGTCACTGTCATATCTACGTGCAATGAGTTTATTGGACATTTCACCAAGCTGTCTCTCTCTAACTGATGCCTCAGTGTTGTTGCGCAAGACCCGAGTGAGTTGAGAGGCAACAATAGCCCTTTTTTGATGCATGGGATGATAGCTATGGGCTTCTAATAGAGAATTACAATCTGTAGGTTTAGTGTATAAAGAGGTTCCAAACTTACATAACCCTTCATTATCAACTTTAAAGATATTTAGATCCAAAAAATGGATCGTATTATGATCATATTCAATTTTAAAGTTAATAGGGGAAAACAAATTATTTAACATTTCAACCCAAGAGATAAGGCTCTCATTAGTTCCTTGCCAGATAAGGAATATGTCATCTATATACCATGTATAGTATATTACCTCTTTCATATTCTGGGGTCTCATAATATTCTGTTCGTACCAGGACATGTAGAGGTTAGCATATGTAGGTGCCACATTTGAACCATAGCAGTCCCTGAGATCTGCAGATAGAACTCCTTTTTCTCAAGACATAATTGTAAAAGTTCCAATAGGAATTCAACAGGGGGACCACTATAACATCTGGATCCAGTTAACATGGACCTGACCGTCCGCACACCCCCATCATGAGGGATGGAAGTTTAAAGGCTGTCCATGTCCATGGTAACTAGGATGTCATCATTTTGTAGAATATCAGATGTAATGAGAATTTTAATAAGATTTGAAGAATCTTGCAGATATGCAAATGTATCCTTGACCACCGGTTGTAAATAGTGGTCAATATACTTGGCTATATTGGAGAATAATGAACCTCTGGCAGACACAATAGGTCTGCCAGGGGGATTAATCAGTGTTTTGTGAATTTTAAGCAGTAAATATAAAACTGGTATCATAGGAAAATCGGACATCAAGAAAGCATATTCACTGTCATTTAATATGCATGCTTCCACTGCAGATCGCAGGGACTGATCAACAATTTTTTTTAAAAGCTTTCGTAGGGTTACATCGTAGACGTGTATAAACACTACTATCTGCAAGCTGTCGCTTGGCTTCCTGATGATAATCACTATAATTCATAACAACAATACCTCCCACCTTATCAGCGGGGCGTATTATAATTGAATGATCATCACTGAGGTTCCTAATGGCCTTAAATTCTTGAGTGGATAGATTAGGGAATTCAGATGTCTCCTGATCACTATCAATATCATTGAAGACCATACGTGTATAGCTCTTAATGGAGGAATGAGTAAGGGTAGGTTCAAATGTAGATTGTGGTCTAAACATGTGTTCAGTCAAAATAGTTTTATCCTTAAAGAAATCTTTAAATTTTAGTTTCCTCTATAAGGGGTGTGTGTGTCAACTATCTTTTGAAACTTATCTTTCTTAGGTGTTGGTATGAATGATAGGCCACAATTCAATACATTGTGTTCAATATCAGTGAGACATCGGTCACTAAGATTGAACACAATGTTCACTTTTTCTTTGTGTTGAGCTTTTTTCCTGTCCCCCCCCCCCCCCCCGTCTAATGTGGGATCTTTTGCGTCTTTGCCCCATTTGGCATTAGTGGTGGTTTTGCGGCTGCTCTGGTCATAATCCCAGAAAAAGAAGCCGTGTTAGAACGTGAAGTTTGTGCAACAACCAAGTCATCATTGGTGTCACCCTCAGAAGTATCACCACCACTAGTGTCAATGGTACCCGCAATATTTTTAGGTTTAGTATACCTTCGTCTTGTTTTGGGGATATCATGGTCTTTACCATAATGCCACCTATAAATTCTCTTCTCCCTATAATCACTCTCCACAGTTGATAACTTTCTGTTTTTAAAGGAAATTAAATCATTTTTATATTTATTTACCTGTGTGTCAAATTTATTAACCCAGTCCTGAGTTTTGTCATCTATCATGGTCTCATAACTGCGTTGCATAAGTGTATCAATCTCAAACTTCATTTTATTTTCAAGCTTAATTACTTCCTCAATGACTAATAACACAAGATCATATGAACATTTGTTCAATATAGAGCACCATTTTCGACAAAACTCAGGATTAGCTCTCCCTATCGTTGGAATATTTTTAACCCTAAAACCCCTTGGGATCTGTTTATTCCTATGATAATTTGAGAGGTATACTGCGTGCAGATGAAAATCAACCTCCCTTTTTCTCAAATTCATGCTAATCGATCAGGTGCCACCACTAACGAGGGGAGGCAATATGGGCAATTGGTTATTAAGATTGGAAACCAGATGGATCTACACACTTGATACCATAGCACCAAAAGGTTTGAATACAATTTTGGATTTTGGACCATTTTATGCAGTGGATTGAGATGCATATGCCTGTTGCATAATATAACCCAAATTAACCCATGGATGTTCTTTATACCTTGATCAATATCACTGTCTATCAATATGAGACTAATTTTTTACCGACTAAGTCCTCAGATATCTGGTTTTCTACCATACTCTGATGTATGAATGGTTAATGAACATATAGTGACACATAAGAATTATTTTTAACAATGTTGTCATTTTTTATGTAATGAGATAATATTGATGGAACCCATATAATATAATCAGTATTGTACCATCCCATCATGTATATATGTATAGCTGTATATAATAATTTGCATGTCCAGTAGATATTTTTTTGCACATTTAGTAATATTTTATGTTGTTTTTATATTTATATTTTGACTAGTCTCCGTGTAGTGTATTACTCTATTTGGCATTTTTACTACACTTTATTATGTGACATATGATGACCAAATACAGTAAGTGGGGGCGTCGCTTTAATGGATGATTATTTCATTTGTTTTGACAGGAGACCGGTACCGTTTTTCATTGGTAGGAATTTTGACAGGTCTCCTCTACGCTCCTTTGTGAGTATACGTCAAGGCGTGACACACGCTGATGACATCATTGCCACTCGACACTACACGCGGGCCGTGATTGTGGCTTGGCGTTTCAAGGAGACTACACACATGGTTATTTAAAGGGACACTGTACCCAAAAATTTTCTTTCGTGATTCAGATTGAGCATGAAATTTTAAGGAACTTTCTAATTTACTACTATTATCAAATTTTCTTCATTCTCTTGCTATCTTTATTTGAAATGCAAGAATGTAAGTTTAGATGCCGGCCCATTTTTGGTTTACAACCTGGGTTGTCCTTGCTGATTGGTGGATAAATTCATCCACCAATAAAAAAGTGCTGTCTAGAGTACTGAAACCAAAATAATGATAGCAAGAGAACGAAGAAAAATTGATAATAGGAGTAAATTAGAAAGTTGCTTAAAATTGCATGCTCTTTCTGAATTACAAAAGAAAAAAATTGGGTTCAGTGTCCCTTTAAGGTGACGGATTATGGAGATTGGTATACCGCTTTGTATTTGTTTCATTGCTGTATCAGGCATTTGACAAAGGAGACGTAATGTTCCCTAAACGTTATGCTTTTTAATGTACTAAATTAAATGTTATGTTTTATACTATTTCCAGCGAGTGCCTTTTTTCATCGTTTCATCGCTCAAGCACAGCTGTAGATGGTGAAACACTATTCAGTGTAGGACAAACAGTACTCGCATTGCATTTTATCTCAATATTTTCTCACCGCTCATACTTCATGGATTACCGACAGTGCAGCAACAGACCAATACACTCATGACATGAGACGTGTTTCCACAGTGAATCCTTGCTGTCGGTTACTATCTCCAAATATTGCAGGCGAGGAAGCAAGCTTAGTTTGTGTCGGCTCCTAGTTTGAAGTTGCCGGTTAGATGAGCGCCAGCATGACGCGTTTCGCCCCTCTCACAAACAGGGCTGGCTTTCAGGGCTTCATCAGATGCTGTAATCCCGGGGTGTTGCCTTTTTATCTTGTTTCCAACACCTCCTCCATTGCGCTCTGATCCATTGTTTCATTTAAAGGGCAATCAAATTTGCCTAACAGTAAGATATACTAATACATTTTCAAAACCTACTGTTAAATAGCTTTGCTAGTGATGGGGTGTGTGCCATAAACCACCATGACTTCATATAGGACCACGTTTATTTAAGACTTTAAATCCCTAAACAACACAATACTGACACAATGCATCATTTTGATGCGATTTAACATATTTACAAAATGCCTTTTAACCATTCTTTGACTTTCTTTCAGCAACTTTCTTTAACCCTGATTAGGTAATGTAGAAATATATGTATACACACAAAACTCACAAACCTTGGCTAAACAATTTATAGACAAATGTATGCTTAAAACAGCCATATACATAACCAATTTACTAAAACCTCTTCATAAAAAGCAGGAAAAATCAATTGTTTCGTTCAGACCAGTTGGTGCTAGGGTTTTTTATCTATATATCCACCTGCTCTCATGTTGCAATAAAAGTTGATCTACATCGGCGGTGTTGCTTAATGTGTTCAATTCCTGTGACTTTTAGAATCATGAAATCAGAGTTATGTTCACTTTCAAAATGCTGTGCTACAGGACTTTCTTGAACTTTATTCTTGATATCATCCCTATGCTGCCCAACTCGATCTTTGAGACCTCTTATTTTTTCCCACGTAATATTTGGGAACAGTGAAGGAGATAAATTACGCCTGTTGTGTTGCAGATTATCCATTGCCTTATGTCATATTGTTCCTCTGAATTAGTACCAAACTTGTTAGTTTTTTTGGATAACCATGCAATACACACAGTGGCCACATGGGCTACAACCAAGCCATTTCCTCCCTTGATTTAGCCAAGTGTTTGGGGTCTCTTTCCTAGTGTACTCACTATGTACCAAACAGTCTTTTAGGCTTCGCGCCCTTCTTGCTGTTACCAGGGGATAATCCCCTATATATTTCCTTAAATCTGAGTCAATGGTTAAAATGTGCCAGTACTTTTTCATAATTTCCCTAATTTGTTTCCAGTGTGAGTTATATCTAGTTATTAATCTGATCTTCCCTTCATCCTGATTTTCTTTGTGGTTGTACAGAAGATCATATCTAGAACTCTGTCTGGATCTAATCCAAGCTTTTTTAATCTGTCGTTTTGAGTACCCACGCTCTAAAAACCTTTGCGACAACTCCTTTGCCTGCTCTTCAAAATCTTTTGTACTAGAACAATTCCTTTTAAGACGTAGGAATTGTCCAACAGGTATGCCATACTTAAGGCTTTCAGGGTGATGGGTACTGGCATGTAGTAGGCTATTTGTGGCTGTCGATTTACGACGTACCTTGGTTTTTAGGTTTATACCTTCCCTCCAGATCTTAAGATCTAAAAAGGTTGCTTCATCACAACTAATTTCTCTAGTTAAGAAAATATTATAGTTATTCTCCGTATTCAATGTATTGATGAAGGAATTTAGAAGTTCTTCACTTCCCTTCCAAAGTAGGTAAATATCATCGACAAAACGAAACCATAGGGGCACGTGCGCTTCCACCAGAGTTTCAAAATTAGAGAAAATCTCTCGTGTTTCCCACAATCCAAGATGCAAACATGCATATGTTGGAGCGCACATAGCCCCCATGGCTGTACCCTGTAATTGCCTGTAGAACATCCCATCAAAGGTAAAAATATTACTGTTAAGTATTAGTTCTAATAATGAAATAACAAATTCTGTGTGTGCCTGGTAGTCACTCCCTCTCTGTTCTAAATAGAATCTGGCTGCTTTTAATCCGACTGAATGCGGGATCGAGGAGTACAAAGACTCTACATCCAAAGTCACTAACAGTGTGTCATCACTGATTTCAACGCCATCAATTTTTCTCAGTACATCTGACGTATCTTGGACATAGGAGGGCAATGAACTTAAAAGTGGTCTTAAAAATTGATCAACATAACGACTTGCTCCCTCCATTAGACCTCCTATGCCCAAGATAATTGGTCTCCCTGGGGGCTTCCTCATGTTCTTGTGTAATTTAGGTATGCAATAAAAAGTAGGAACTGTTGGATACATTTTTTTGCATAAACTCATATTCTTTTTTATTTATGAGACTTTGCCTCAAAGCTTTATTGAGCAACAACTGCAATTGATTACATGTTTTTTGAAATTCACTTTGATTACTCATTTCATATTGATTTTGTTGTTAAGCTGCCTCCCTTGTCTGAAGATTTGAAAATCAAGACTTTTTGATTTAGTAGCTCAGAGAGGGACTGTCTTTCCTTTCTACTCAAATTGTCGTTTACTACCCCAAAACATTGCATCTGCCCAATTTCTTTCTCTACACATTTTACAAAACTTTGTATGCCCAAATCAGCAGAGTGGCGGCATAAATTTTGAAGGGGGTTTTAAACCTGAAACCTTTGGATGAACAGTTCTCAAGCTACCTACTTCTTGATCCTCCAGAAGGGAAATAAGATCATCTAAGCCCTGTTTGTCACTTGTCCATCAGCGAGACCAAACTTTTGCCTCTGCCAATGGTTTTCTTCAAAAGCAGTTTTCTGGCAAAAAGATTCAGATCTTTTATAAATTCAAATTTGTCCAGACTTGCTGATGGACAAAAGGACAGACCATTTTTAAGTAAAGTAATATGTGATAGGGAGAGGGGGAAAGAGGATAAGTTTACCACCTTAAGGTTAACTTCACCTTTAGGTGTGGTGTAAAGGGCTCTATCTAAGGCCTCTGATTCCTTGTCAACATCCTTGTCCCCCTGTTCCAGTATCTCCCCCCTCTCCTTCTGTTTCAAGAGCGACCAACGCCCTCTCTTACGCCTCCCTCCCCCTCCTTGTTTTACTCCTAAAGGGGATGAATCAGTTAGTGCATTCCTAATATTCTGGGAATTATCTTGATCATTATCTGAATTATCAGTGCCTGAATCATATGTATTTCGTAAAATTTTGTAATTTATCAATATTGCGTTGTGCTTCTTTATTTAATTTTTCAAAAGCTGGATCAAGAGAGAAAACATTGACTTTCACATATGCCTTTTCTACTTCAATTGTACTTTCTTCTAACTTCTTTTTGTCCTCTTCTATAATTAGTTCCATCAATTCAATGGTACATTTAGTTAGAATTGCATTCCATTTTTTTTAATAAATTCATTATCATCATCTAATCCCCTTAAATTGATCCCAGGGTCCAGCCTTATCCTTAGACCTCTAGGGATCAATTTTTCTTTCACATAATTTTCCAAACTAGCTATTTCCTATTTTAACTTAAGTTCATTAATAGCTTTGTATTTGTACAATTTAAATGCCAAAAACACATCACTTTTTTCATCAATATTACTTTCATCAATCACAATCGCTGCTTTAAATGCTTCGCTTACATCACTAGTCCATCTCTCATCAGAGATTTTAAAAGCCATGATGGTCTACAGCACACCTGGGAGCCTGTCAAATGCCACAAAAAGACAGTTTAATATTATAATTATGTAGATGGGTAGGTGCACTCCAGAAACAGCGTAAAAAAACTAGCTGTTAAGGGATATCAAAATATAGCAACGATTGGGTGCAAACTTATCCCGGGATTTATTCTAGGTGCAAACAGTCATATACTATTAATTAACAAAAGAAAAAGACAAAAGACAAAAACAATAATACGTGGGTATCAAAGAATGACAAGTTTGCACACTTAAATCCTCATTAGAGAAAAAGCGTTTATAAAATCTTAATGTAGGTCATCAAACGGACTTCCCCTAACCCCTCACAAGTGCAAAAAAACATGTGATAACATATAATGAATAACAACAATTACAGCAACATTCAAAGTAGAGAGCCTTATGTCCCTTTAAATCCGTGAACCAAGAAAGGGAAATTTATTAGTATATCTTACTGTTAGGATAATTTGATTGCCCTTTAAATGAAAAGATAGATCAGAGCGCAATGGAGGAGGTGTTGGAAACAAGATAAAAAGGCAGCACCCCGGGATTACAGCATCTGATGAAGCCCTGAAAGCCAGCCCTGTTTGTGAGAGGGGCGAAACGCGTCATGCTGGCGCTCATCTAACCGGCAACTTCAACTAGGAGCAGACACAAACTCAGCTTGCTTCTTCACCTGCATTATTTGGAGATAGTAACCGACAGCAAGGATTCACTGTGGAAACACGTCTCATGTCATGAGAGTATTGGTCTGTTGCTGCACTGTCGGTCATCCATGAAGTATGAGCGGTGAGAAAATATTGTGATAAAATGCAATGCGAGTACTGTTTGTCCTACACTGAATAGTGTTTCACCATCTACTGCTGTGCTTGAGCGTGTTCTATACACTAAGTGCTCGAAGTGATACAAATGGTGATGTTCCGGTTTGTGATTTAACTAAGGATCACTATATGCAACATTGTTTCTCTTCTTTTTCGTATTTATAATATGCAAGTGTCAATTGGATACAAATAAGAGAATTGTTGCAGTTCGGTTGTTTGGAAGCGATGTGAGCGTGTTTTTTACACTAAGTGCTCACTGAACTTGCTCTTGGTTCACGGACTTCAGGCTCTCTACTTTGAATGTTGCTGTAATTGTTGTTATTCATTACATGTTATCATGTTATCACTTTTTTTGCACTTGTTAGGGGAGTCAGTTTGATTTGATGACCTACATTAAGATTTAATAAATGCTTTTTCTCTAATGAGGATTTAAGTGTGCAACCTTGTCATTCTTTGATACCCACGTATAATTGTAATTGTCTTTTTCTTTTGTTAATTAATAGTATATGACTGTCTGTACCTAGAATAAATCCCGGGATAAGTGTGCACCCAATCGTATATATATACATATATACATATACACTGGCCACTATAAGGCATCCTGGTGGATTTTTTAAGGTTTTGTGAATTTTAGGTGCTACCCTAAATATGGGTATGGTTGGACTGTCTACCACAACGTAATCCGCTGGTGTCTTTTTCTACTGATGTATCTAGAAAGGAAAGTAAGTGTTCTTTAAAGACTGCCGTAGGGTAAAAGGTTAATTTTTCATATGTTTCTGAAATGCTTGAGACTGTACTTCCTGTAAATAATAACCTGTATTAAAAAGGGACATGATTTGGATAGAACATACAATTTTAAACAACTTCCTAATGTTCTTATATTATCAAATTTGCTTCATTATCTCGTTATCCTTTGCTGAAGGAACAGCATTGCACTACTGGCCGCTAGATGAACACATCTAGTTAGCCAATTACAAGAGACAAATGTGTACAGGTACCAATCAACAGCTAGCTCCCACTAGTTTAACAAATAGGAATTTTGACCAAGAACATATTTTAGGAGCAGGAGATTCCCCAACAGGGAGAAATCCAAAAAGAGGAATCAGAGAAGGAGAAGAGGATGCCGGGGAGGAGTGGTACTCCGACTCAAAAAGGAGAAAAGGGAAAGATTGGTGAGGGATATAAATCATGATCAAAAAATATTTAATATTAGTTCTAAGACTCTGACAAGCAAAGAGGAAATTTTTTAAAAAAAAGGCCTTTCCTTTGCACCTACATGTAATCCCAGTGATTTGTATTTATTTATAGACCTCCAAAATTTTTCACGCAAATTAACTCTTAAGAGATTCCACACATATAAAAATGGCAAAGAGATGTGACAAAATTTAGATACCGAAAGAGTTCACGAACTTGAAGAGTCTATGACAGAGTCCCTTTTAGACTTGGAAAGAGGTAATGAGCATACTCAGAATCAATAATTTTCCAAAGATTTGGTTAAAATCAGAGTTTGAAGCGTCTGGACTAAACGTGAACCATACAGGCTTGAAACCCAACTCCACATTTTATCCTCTGCATACCCAAGGTAACTTCATTCCAGTATTCAACAATCTAATACTTCGAGACTTAGAAAAAATCTGTACCGATAGCTATAGATCAAAACAATTTAATCCAAGTTTAAAAGAGAAAAAGGCTCTAGAAGAACTCAGAACTGACAATAACCTGGTGATTCGTGAAGCAGATAAGGGAGGAGGAATTGTGATACAGGATAGAAAAGATTACCTAAGAGAAGCATATTGACTCTAGGGGGATAAAAATACTTATATAAAATTAAAAGCAAATCCTACTAAGGTCTATAAAGATCAGTATGATGCCCTTATCCTTTCAGAGAATAACCAAGGAATTTTGGACAAATCTGAATATGGATTTTTGCAGGTGGTAGAACCCAGAATTGCGGTGTTCTACCACCTGCCTAAAATACACAAACAACTGATTGACCCCCCCAGGGCGCCCGATGGGATAGATTCCTTAACCACAAAGCTATCACAATATGTGGATACCATTTTAAAACCAATGGTACCGTGCCTACAATCATATGTTAGGGATAGCACAGATATTATTAATCAATTATCTACGTATAAATGGGAAGATGACTATATATGGATAACGTTGGACGTCTCCTCATTATATACAGCTATTCCACATGACCTAGGTCTGTCAGCCATAGAATATTATTTTAGGAAAACCAAATATGTAGATCATAATCAACAATCTTTTATTATTGACAGCATTAACTTTATCCTAAAAAAAGAACTATTTCTTATTTGAGGGGGAATTTTACCTTCAGACCACAGGTACGGCGATGGGGACGAAGTTTGCCCCAAATTTTGCCAACTTGTATATGGGCTGGTGGGAGGAGATGTATATCTTTGCAAATAATCCTTTCAAGGATCATATAGTGGGATGGTTTTGGTTCATAGATATCCTTGTCATTTGGCAGGGATCCAAGCATGAAATTCAAAACTGTGTATCATATGTTAACCGAAACCTCCTTAATCTGAAATTTACTGAATGCCATAATTAATATTGTATCACCTTTTTGGATCTAACCCTGACCCATGGAGATAGCCAAATACTTACAAGTTTGTTTAGAAAGGATACAGATACGAATGCATACCTGCACGCTAAGAGTGGACATCATGAAAAGTGGATCCGCAATATCCCATTCGGGCAGTTCCAAAGAGTGAGAAGGAACTGCACGAATGTGGAAACTTTCGACCAAGAGTCTGTGACCCTAAAAAAACGCTTTCTAAACAAAGGTTATGATCCGTCTCTAGTGGAAAATGCTTATCAAAGAGCAAGAAATTTAGATTGGAAAGATCTGTTATCTAATAAAACACCAAAAATAGACAGAGAAAAGAAACTAGGGAACCAACCCTTGTTTATCACTAAATATAATAAAGCATCTGGAAAAATAGAGAAAGCAAAATTATTAAAGAGCTACAACCACTAATTTCAGAGGACCCCACACTCAAAAAAATATTTCCTGAACCCCCCCTACTAGCATTCAACCGCCTAA